>NC_077231.1:97868757-98017955 GCF_027887165.1 Monodelphis domestica
TCAGCAACTGCTTTACAACTAATAACTCTTAGAGAGTTATCTCAGGCACTAAGTAGCTAAGTGATTTGCCCAAGGCCCTACATAGCCAATAAGTGTTAAGGCAGGACTTGAACTTTCCAATTTTACTTTTTAATAAATGTTATTAATGTCTTTTGTTTTTACATTATCTCACTTCTCCCAGTGTATTTCCTCTCTCTTCTCCTTTCTGTATATAAATAATAAAAATAGAAGAGGGAGAAAGTTCAGTAAAAATAACTAACATTAAAATTAAAATACACTATATTCTATTTCACAGTCAAAAGTCCCCCACCTCTGCAAAGAATCAGGGAGAGATTTTTCATTTAAAGCTCTCCATTTTAAAGATGAAAAATTGAAGCCAAGATCATACTACCCCAGATAAATCTTTAGAGGTCATATAGTCCAACTCTTCATTTTATATGTGAGGAAAACTGAGATCCAGGAAGGAAAAATGATTTGGCCAAATCTAGTCAATTGTTAAAGATGAAAACCAAAAATTTGAACTTGTCTTCTAACACTTTCCACTACCCTCATTTTAATTAAACAGAATACTTAATTCCTGAGAACTGAGTCTCTCTTGACCCTGTCAGATTCTGGAAAGCCCTGAATGCCATTCCAGGCTATATTATCTTTCACTGCTAATCATCCTCTTTCCACAAACACACCTTTCTGGTCTTTCAGCCCTTTTCTCCTCCTTCTCTTAGTATCACAGGTTTATCAAAAATAGGACAGACTGGAGCAACTAGGTGGCTCAGTAAATAAATCATCATCTGAAGGTGGGAAGTCCTGAGTTAAAATCTGGCCTCAGACATTTCCTAACTATGTAACCCTGGGCAAGTCACTTAACCTCCATTGTCTAGCCCTTACTTCTCTTCTGTCTTGGAAAAAATCAATTCTAAGATGGAAAGTAAGGGTCTTTTATATTGTTTTGCATTTTTTAAGAATAGGCTAGGCCACAGGAAAGGAGAGAATGAAGCCTGAAAACCAACTGTCATACCTTTGAATCAGAATCCCAAAATTGAAAGGCACCTACAAAGTCATTGAGCCCAATGTCCAAACCAATGCAGGGATCTTGTTTTATTGGATGAGAGAGATAGACAGACAGGCAGGCAGGCAGACAGACGGACGGACGAACGGACGGACGGACGGACGGATGGATGGATGGATGGATGGATGGATGGATGGATGGATCCATCCAAAGTCATCTAGACTTTGAAACTGGCATCAATTGTTTGGAAGTTGCTTACAGAAGAATTTAACTGAAATTGAAACCACTCACTGGGGTGTCAGGGTGCAGCGGCTACAGTGCTGGTCTTGGAGTCAACAAGATCTGAATTTGAATCCCACCTTAGATAGCTGATATTTGTGTGACTCTGGGCAAGTGGCTTAACCTCTCTATACCTCTGTTTCCTTATCTGTAAAATGAATATAATAATAGCACCTATCTCACAGTTATTAAAATCAAATGAGATAATATAAGTGTTTGCAAACTTTAAAGTACCACAAAAGTGTTAGCTATTATGATTTTTAAAATCTGATTCCCTGGTACTTCCACTAAAAGCAAAATTTTGTGGAAGAAAGGTTGGCACATAGGAGATAAGGACTGATCTGAGAGCACACACACACACACACACACACACAGCACAGCACACCTTCCTGTTCTCCCTCCCAGCCTCTCCAGCCAAGCCCAGACACATGATGTCGTTATCCTGCTGTATCCTCTGCACGCTAGAGTGGCCACTCTGCCTGAGGGCCCGCTTCACTGCTGCCCTTTGTCCGGTTTCATTTATCTACACAACAAAAAGACACAGAAACAAATTTCATGTTGCTGCATCCAATTCTGTAGGGCTTGTTTTTTAGAAAAGGGTCAGTGGATCGGTCTCTGCTCCTGCCCTTGTGCTCAGGGAACCAGGCCAGGCTCCATGCTTTGTGGGGGTCTGGAGGTGTGCCACAGTGGCCACAGATGAGTGTGTGCATGTGTTTGTACATGTACATGCATTTTATATCTGCATATGCTATTTTGTGAGCTCATGTGCAAATATTGCTTTCATATATACTGTTTGTGGATATGCATTATATGTATGGATTATATCATATATGTTCATACATTTCTATATTAATATTATGGGGCAGCTAGGTAGTATAGTGAATAGAATAGGTCAGAAATCAGGAGGATTCCTCTTCCTGATTTCAAATCTAGCCTCAGACATTTACAACCTATATGACCCTGGGCAAGTCACCTCATCCTGTTTGCCTCAATTTCCTCATCTGTGAAATGAGCTGGAGAAGAGCATGGCAAACCATTCCAGTATCTTTGCCAAGAAAACCCCAACTGGGGCCAAAAGAATTAGGCAGGATTGACAAATGATTCAACAACAATAATTAGGAAATTCTCAGATTTATTGAACCAAGATATTCCATAACTAGGCAACTGGGTGTCACAAAAGATAGATTTCCAGACCTGGAGTTAGGAAGATATGAGTTCAAATCCTGATTCAAAGATTTCTTAGCAGTATGATGCTGGACCAGTCACTTGACCTCTTTGTTTCAGTTTCCTTAACTGGGTTGATAGAAAAATAAAAGTAGCACATAGCAGCATACTGTCAAGTGCCTGATACACAGTAGGCACTTAATAAATGCTTAGTTCCCTCCTTCATATCCCAAATGGGGTAGAGACTTGTCAACTAAATTTCAAACATTTAATTTAAATGCACTCTGGTTATGACACGGTTTAGTGACTAGAGAGTGTGCATCCAGGTCAGAAATTCTTAGTAAAAATCCTACCTCTTACAAATACTAGATTCTTTATTTTTATTTATTTTTTAAACCCTTATCATCTGTTCTAGCAACAACTCTTAGGACAGAAGGGCAAAGACTAGGCAAACGGGGTTAAATGACTTTCCCAGATTCACATCTCCAAGAAGTGTCTGAGGTCAGATATGAGCCCAAGTCCTCCTGACTCCAGGCCTGGTGCTCTATCTATTGTGCCAACTAGCTGCCCCTACAAATACTATCTTGCGGCCTAAGATGAGTTATTTAACTTCTCAGTTCCCCCAAGTTATTCTAAACCTCTAAATTGCAGAGCAGATGCTAATTTGCACTGGTAAAGGGAATTTCTACACTGGGACTTCCCAGAACCATTATAATCACAAACATAGACCCCCCCCCCAAATCAGCTCTAGTTAAGGAGAATTTGCTTGGCCTGCTTTGTGGAAGTGAGTCTCCCCTGTACCAATTACCTCTTTTTGATGCTCTCAAGTTTTATCACGATCACTCTGCAAGCAATGGGCCAGAATAAAGAGCCCATGGCTTCAAGTTAGGACTTCGATTCTAGTCTGAGCTCCAGCCACTCTCAATTTCAGCCCAGTCATTTCATCTCCTTGGACTTTCAATTGCTCTTCTATAATAGGTGAGCATTGATTTGGAATATTTCTAACATTCCCACTACTAATGAAAGGCACTCTCTGACACTGCATATTCTTAGGGTCTTTCCAGATCCATTGATACATTCTAAATTCCCTCCTAAGCTTTGACTACTTGCTTTCTAAGATTCCTATCATGGGGGAAGTGGAGGAAGATAGGTTGCTCAGTGGATTGAGAGTCAGGCCTAGAGACAGGAAGTCCTGGATTCAAATCTGACCTCAGATACTTCCTAGATGTGTGACCTTGGGAAAGTCACTTAATTCCCATTAGCTAGCCTTTAGTGCTCTTCTGCCTTGGAACCAATATACATTATTGATTTTAAGATGGAAGATAAGGGTTTTTTTTAAGGTTCCTATCATATCTAACATTCTATATTTTGAGCTTCTTCCCAGCTTGGACAGTCTATATTCTAAGGTCTACCTAGCTCTTATTCTAAGGTAACTTCCAACTGATATTCTATATTGGGAGGTCTCTCCCAACTCTGCCATTTCCTATTTTAAGATCCCTCCCAGTTCTGACATTCTATGTTCTAATACAACCTCACCCCTAGCTCTGACATTCTATATTCCAAATGCCATTCTGCCTCTGACATTTCCCATTCTAGAGTCCCTCCTAGTTCTGATATTCTATACTCTAAGGTCTCTTCCAGTTCCTACATTTTCTGCTCTAATGTTCCTCCCAATTCTCACATTCTATGTTCTAAGGTCCTTTCCAATTGTCTCACTGGCAGTCCTAAGACCCCTTTCAGCTTTCACATTAGCTCATCTCAGGGGTCCTCAACTCTCACATTCTAAGATCTGTCATAATCATTCTGTGTTCTTATGTCCCTCTCTGCACTGAGACTCCATGATTCTTCTCTGTTCAGTTTCCCCAAGGTCTGAATTACAGAGTTGGAAAGTAAAAAACAAAAGACATTGTCCTCTTTGTGTGCTGCCCCAGGGAAAGATGGTGGGCACTTGGAAGTATAAAGCAAAGTATAAATGCTTCCTAATGCCAGAGATTATTTGAGATGGAAAGGCAGGGAGAAAGGAAATGGCCAGGAAATGAAGGATTTTAAGACTACAAAGTGCTTCATTCCCAGAGGATCTAAAAAAGAAGCTTAAAGTTCAACTCTCTTTGAAGATAGTAATGAAAGCCTGGAGGGTGCTGGAAGCTGCTTCTCAGCCCACCTCACCAGAAAAGGATACAGTGGGACAATGCCTTCCCTGGGGAAACTGTCAGGAGTGGCCCACCCATGGCTGGTTGCTTGGCCTCTATTTCAGTTCCCTAATTTAAAAAAAGATTCCTCCCAATCTGGCCTGTGGGTTAGCCCCCTGGCAAGGACTGGGGAATGGTTCCTTAGTTGGGGATTGGACGGCTCTGATCAGAGGGAGCTGTCCAGAGTACTTTACATGCAGAAAGAGGACTCTGCTGAGCTACAACTAGAAAGACAAGTGGGTAGCCAAAACCAAAATATCCCCTTTGGGACCCAGGGAAAGCTACAGTTCTTCTTATTTGCTTCCCTTATTGTTGCTATATCTCAGAGGCCCCAGACATGCTTCGTTTTCCTCCTCAGTCATCCCCTCTAAAGCTACCTTGCTGCTGGATGGTTACTCCCTATGCCCACTTTGCACAAGCCCCCTTCCCAGGTATGGAACCCTAGTCAAATCAGTGCCATCACTGCTATTACAAAGGGTCAGCCTCTACTTACCAGTCCCTTAATTTTCCAAACCAAAATTTCCTTCCCTGGTCTCCATTCTCCTTTATGTGTGGTCACTGCCATTCAAATGATGGGATTCAAGATGAAGGAGATGGGCATTTTTGGACAATTGGAATTTGTTTTGTTTGACTATGCATATTTGTTGCAAAGGTCTGAGATTTTTTTTTTTCTTTAAAATAGGAAAAGTGGGAACAGCTAGGTGATTCAGTGGATTGAGAGCCAGGCCTAGAGATCAGAGGTCCTGGGTTCAAATCAGACACTTCCTAGCTGTGTGACCCTGGGCAAGTCACTTAACCCCCACTGCCTAGTCCTTACTGCTCTTCTGCCATAGAACCAATACATAGTATTGAGTCTAAGACAGAAAGTAAGGGCTTAAAATTTTTTAATAAAAATTAATTAATTAATTAAATGGGAAAAAGAGAAAAGAGGAAAAATAAGTGCTTATTAATTGAAAAATAAAATGAAATTTTTAAATAAAGAGACAGGTTTTCCTTTTGTATCTGTAGCCCTTAGAATAATGCCTAGCCCCTAGTAAGTGCCTTAAATACTTTTTTCATTCATTCTCATTGTAGGGAAAAGAAGACTTGGCTTAGAATCCAAGGGTTAGACAATAAGTTTATGCCTGTATTGAAGCTCAGGAGTCATCTAGTCACCTCATTAATGTAAAGGAGGAAACTGAGGCTCATGAGCTGTCTGGCTAGGCTGTAGAGTGAAAGAAGGAGAATGACAAGTAATCTACCTGAAAAGTTAGGCTGGAGTGAGATTATGAGAGACCTTAAATGTCAAACAAAGAATTTTATATTTTATCCTAGAGGCAATAGGAAGCAATTGGAACTTCGTATGCAGAGAAGTAACACGGTGCTTTGAGACCATTTAGATATGTTGTCAGCAGTGCTCTGATTTTAGGGTGCATAAGAATTTCAGAACTCTCTGTGCCACTCAGGGTAAGAGTTTGGGCCTTTAAAAGTCAGATATTTGCCCAGCTCTAGGAGTGCTCTCATCTGTTTTCCTCCTGCCTTAATTCCTAGAATAATAATATTCTGTCTTTCCAAGTCACTTGCCCTATGGGGATTCTCTGAAGCCCTTAGTTGGGCTCCAAGGCTGGCAGACTGAGTCACCCCAGTGCACACAAGGCTGGCCTTTTCTCACTGGCAGGTGAGGCAGGATAGCTCAGAGGTAAGCAGCTGGGCAAGATGGGCTTCAAGGCTGACTGGAGGGCCCAACATGCCCATGAAGAGTTTGTTAGCCAAAGCAGGTGCTCCCATGAGGATCGCTGCTTTTTCCAGAAGGTCATGCTAATTTATGACAGCAGAGCCAGCTCAAGCCTAGTTAGTTGACAGTGGCAGAGTCAGCCTGAGGCCAAACTCAGAAGCAGGAGCCTTCTTTTCCCCCTGACCTCCTAGTCACTCTACAACTTACCTTCTCCTCTGACCTTCCCCTCATTCAAGCAAGCCCATTTTCAGGGAAGGGCCTATTCTCAATCTCTTCCGGACCTTGCAGGAAAGGGCAGACGTGGTGTTCTTTTTCTCTCAGATCAACATTTAGAGTTGGGAATTTCCCTGGGTCATAAAAAGTTTTATCTCCAAGAAATGTATTTCAGACCACAGTTTAGGGAAGAAATCTAATCACTGGTGTGGGAGAATGCAGAGAGTTTTAAAAATATTTTTAATATTTTAAAATGCTTATTATCTAATTACAAAGACCTACCTTCTAACTATACCAAACATGTGACCTTGAGCAAGTCACTTAGCCTCTCTGAGCCTCAGTTTCTTCATCTGTAAAATGAAAGAGATATATTAGAATTCAAGTCCCCTTAGCTTGAAGTGCATGAACATGTTTTTTTATAATATTTAATTGTTACCTCTCAATGTAATTAGTTCTCTTTGTAATCCTATGTATTTTATTGTATCCATTTAAAAAGATTGTTCTGAGAATGGATCTGTTGGTTGCACCAGTCTGTCAGTGTCCTTCGAGACACATTCAAAATGCTAAGAACCCCTGGACTGGATGGTCACTGGGTTCTCTTCTAGCCCCAGATCTATAATCCTTTGCCTTAAGCCCAGGGAAGCTTTCAGACACTTTGGGAAAGGCAAATTCTTTTTCCTCTTTCCCTTTCACACCCATAAATGTGACAATTAAATGATTCTCTGCTCCAGAGTCTATGTGTTGATGGGGGATCCAGACAGCAGGTGGGCTAGAGTGGGGGGAGGGAAGTGGGAGGGGTGGGAAGAAAGCCTTCTAAATCCATTAAGCTGATAACGCTTGCATACGTAGACCTGAAAGAGAGACACAAGAGTGATGGATGTAGTTGTCATATTTACGGTTTGTAGCCAAGTGATTAATGGGCTTCCCAGTTTATAACGTGATGCTCGTTTAACTCTGCTTCCCAAGCCTGGACTGATTTATAGAGCCCAGCATAGCCGTTGCATTTCAATGGTATGACAGTGATAACGTTTTATCACCTTGGATGATCAATTAGTCTCAATCCTCCAATACTTCAATGGATCTGGGTTATTGTCACCAAGAGTGATCACTCCACTGGGGCAGATTGCAAGCCACCTCTGCTTTCTGATCTTGCAGTTCTCAACTCCTGTCGTTTGGAGAACCCTCCAGAAAGGGCCCACCCAATGCACATGAGACCTTCTTCTGATTCTTTTAATATTTCTGGTTATCAGGGCCACTTTCTGGCTATCCCTCTGTTAGCTCACCCTCTCACAATGTTCTCAGCCCTTCCCCTTTTCTGATCATATCCTACTTTTCTGATTTAATAAACATGTATTAAGTGTGTGACAAGCACTGTGCTAAACATTGGAGATACAAATAATAAAAAGAAAGTCGCTGTCCTTAAGGAATTTACAATCTAAAGGGAAGACAACACACAAAAAGAGGTGGAAAGATGAGGGAGGGGATATGGGTGGGATGCCAGGGGGCACCTGGCATAGGGGCATCTTATTTTATGAAGTTAAAAACAGGCCAAGTAAGGATACAAAATGAATCTAGTTTTTTCCCTCTGTAAAGTAAGGCATTGGGAGGAGTTTGGTGCTTTGCCCTCCAATCAGATGAGAGGAGGCTGAGAAGAGGTGTCATCAATCAAAGCTTGAGTGAGCAGTACTGTGGTACGTTTTAGAGTGATTCACCTATCCTGAGAGGGGCATCTTATTCCATGGAATTGAAACCAGGCAAAATAGCAGATGCAAAGTGGAGGGTTATCATCAATTTAAAAGTTTAAAAGGATAGAAATGTCATTGATTTCAACCCTTTATTTTGTTTCTTAAACCCTTACCTTCTTAGAATCAATATTGTGTATCAGTTCCAAAGCAGAAGAGCAGTAGGGGCTAGTCAATAGGGATTAAATGACTTTCCTAAGGTCACACAGTTAGTAAATGCCTAAGATCAAATTTAAACCCAGGGCTTCCCATCTCTAGACCTGGCTCTCAACCCACTGAGCCACCTAGATACCCCCTCAACCCTTAATTTTAAAGATGAGGAAACTGAGGCCTGAGATGTGAACCACAGTTCTAAGGCCATAGATTGAACACTGGAAAGGACTTCAGAGGCCATCAAATCTAATTCTCTCATTTTACAGATAAGGAACTAAGACCTAGAGAAGTTAAGGGACTTGCTTAAGGCAAGTAGATGTTATACAACATAGGCAGTTTTTAAACCCTGGTCTTCTGACTTTAAATTTAGCTCTCTTTCCATTCATGCTACCATTTTGCCTTCCAGTTCTTAACATCTTTGATGAAATTCTTCTCCTTTCATAGAATGGTATCTTTAGCTCAAGGTCTTCCATTAGAAGGATGAGTGAAAGTGAAAAATAGGAAATATTTAAGGAAGCTAACACCCAAGCATTTGGAAGTATCTTTTTCAGCCTGTCCTTGTCCTCCAGCTTAGAGCTTCCCTTCTTTCGTGGGCTATAGAACTCCCTTTTTTAACCCTTATCTTCTGACTTAGTATTAACTCCAAGACAAAAGAGTGGTAAAGGCTAGGCAATTGAAGTTAAGTGACTTACCCAAGGGTCACATAGGAAGTATCTGAGTCCAGATTTGAATTGAGGTCCTCCTGGCCCCAGGCATGCAGTCTATCTACTGCACTACCTAGCTACACCCATAGATATCCTCTACATCAGTACTAAGACCACTGATAGCTCCAAAAGTATGGAAGCTGGGGGGAAATCTAGGAAGACCAGGATGTGAAATTTAATGTGGCTTCAGAATGTTGTTGCTTATGCAAGAATTTTTAAATTGCATGACTCCAGAAAGCCAAACTAAGGGGAATGAGTAGAAGGTATATAGAAGCAGATTTTGGCTGAATAGGAGGGGAAATGTCCTTGTAATTAAGAACTATCTAAAAGTAACACTGGCTACCTTGGAAGTACTGGGGATTCCTTTGCACTAGAGATCTTCAAGGAAAGGGCTGGTGGCCACTGTGCAAAGAAGCCAGAGGGGAGATTGTTGTTCAGGTGAGTGTTGGACCTGAAAGTCTCAGAGGACCCTTCCAGTGCTGAGATGCTATAATTGTGGCTAGGTCACATCTGAAGTGCCATGATCAGTCTGAGCATATTTTAAGCAGAATGTAAGCAAAAATATAGTGGCTCTAGAAGAAGGCAAAGAAGATGATAAGAAATCTGAATGAAGCATATACATATACATGATTGAAGATAAGTTGAAGGATTTGTCAAGGAAAGCCTAGAGAAGAGAAAACTAAGGGCAAGGGGGCATAATGGCTATGTTCAAGTGTTTTAAGAGTTCTTATATAGAACAGGGACTACATACATTCTGGTTGTTCCCAAATGGAAGAACTAGGAACAAGGGGCGGAATTTGCAAAGACACATTTTGATTACATAAGGACAAGTTTTCCATAATTAGAACTGTTCAAAGATGCAATGGGCTTCCTCAGGAGACAATGGGTTCCTGGTCAGTGGAATTCTTCAGCCAGGGACTTACTTACCCATCCCTGCATAGTCACAATTCATCATCACTTGGTGGTGGTGGTGATGATATGGTATAAATGGTGAGTCTTTTCTCTATAAAAGTTATCACCTATCCTCAAGGAGCTTACCTCATAATGGTGGAGACAATGTGTAAATAACTAGTCAATACAAGATACGTAGAGTAAATTAAATTAAATTAAAATTAAATATAAGGCCATCTGAGATAGATCCAATTTGTTCTACTTGTCCTCAGAGAATAGATATACACATTTTTTATCTGAAAATGAAGATAATGATAACATTACCTTCACTAGATTATGATATATGAGAAAACTTTAAACTACTAAATAAACATCTATTATAATCAAAATGTTAGGTTATATTATTTTATATTTATAACAAATCATATATATTATGTTGTTATATTATGCCATATATCAAAAATAACATAAATGGCAACTCTTAAAATATGTTAGGTTATAGTATCATGTACATTAATTTAATTTATTTTATTTTTTAAACCCTTACCTTCTGTCTTAGGATCAATACTGTGCATTGGTTCTAAGGCAGAATGGTGGTAAGGGCTAGACAATAGGGGTTAAGTGACTTGCCCAGGGTCACACTCCTAGGAGGAATCTGAGGTCATATTTGAACCCAGAACCTCCCATTTCTAGGCCTGGTTCTCAATCCACTGAGCCACCCAGCTGCCCCCTACATTAATTTATTTTAAATGGTCATGGGAACAGAAAGTAATGGGATGTGGTTTTTTTTTTTTTTAAGTGAGGAATTAAGAATGATACCATAGATGTAAACCTATGTGTCTGGAATGATGGTGATGCCTTCAGCAGAAATAAACAAATTTGGAAGAGTGAATTTGGGGAATGACTTAAGTTATGTTTTAGACATATTAAGTTTATAATATATCTATGAGATATGCAGATAGAGCTGGGGAGGCTAGGGATGGCCCTTGGAGTCGTCTACACAGAGTTGATGGTTAAAACATAAGAGCTAAATGGGGTCACCAACTGGGGAGCAGAGAGGAAAAAAGAGAAGAGAGCCTTGTAGCATACCCATTCTAGGTGTGCAGAAAATAGATTATGGGAGGGAGAAGGAGCCACTGGAAAGAGAAGAGTGGAGCTCTTCAGTGCAGATGACTTTTCCAAAAGTATGATGAGAAAGTGAGGACAGACAAAACAAAAGCTAGCATGAGGGCTACAAGGGTTTCTTTTTGTTTGTTTTAAGACTGTGAAGACTTTTATAAGCAGCAGGGAAGGAGCCAGTAGATAGGGAAAGACTGAAGATTAGGGAGTGGGAATGACAAGAAGGACAATTTGTTAGAGGAGACTTATGGGGGTGGAATGGAGGGTGCATATAAACTTTGAGTATAGAATAGAATATTGCACACACTGATAGGCTCTATTGATGTGTTGGTTAATTTAGAGAAACTACTTTCTTTCCTTCCTTTTTAATCTTTGTCACAAGGGATCATCACTCACCAGTTAGGGGAGAAGCTGTTTTTAAATGAGTATAATGTAACAATAAATGATATTAACAAAAATGAGATTTTTTTAGTGTAAACAACATGGCTAAGAAAATGGGGTGCCCTGTTTAATTCCATATTGTTTAGTGGAGAATTGCCAGGAGTAACAGTTTTAAGGGATCCAATGACCTAGGCCAGTGATGTCAAACCTTTTAGAGGAGTGGGTGATGTCCTCAGGCTCGAGTGGAGATGGGGAGGGCTTTCTAGTAACAAACTCTAGAGAACTCTGTGCTGAGGCAATAATGCATGCCCACAGAGAGGGCTCTGAGTGATCCTCTGGCACGTGCCAGAGGATCACCACAATGGGCCTGGACCCTAGGGGAAACCTAGTTTGACTCTATCTAGCCCTCAGGTGATACTGCTTTCATCCTTGAAATCTCAGCCTGAAGAGTAATTCCCCATGGCAACTTGCTCCCTTTGCCTCTTTCAGAGACCAGCCTCAAATTACAGATTAGAACAGCTAAAAAAACGAGGACAATAGTGAACCAACTAATGGTTTCAAAAGCTTTTGTTGCTTTGGTACACTGGTTCTTTGCCTACCACTTTAAAACCTTGCTAAGCCTCTCACTTGTATTTTCTCTTGCCTTTCCCTTCTTCCCTGTGCCTTTTCCTGTCATTTTCTTCTGTGTGTTTCTCTCCTCTGTCATTCTCCTTCTCTAGCAGGGAAAAAAAAAAAAAGCACAGTCCTGTAAAAACGTCAGAAACTTTAAAGCCCAGAACAAGCTAAGGATAACAAACCAAAAAATCCTTCATGTGGAAGAAGGATCAGACTTGTTCTCCAGGGTCCCCCCAAGCTTAAGATTTAGCTTTGGCTAAAGCAAGAGAAAGATCAATGAAGGAAAAGGGCTGCTGCCCAGGGTGAAGAAGATAATGGTGATAAACAATAGAGAGAACTATTTGTTTGTTTTCTCCCCCAAGGGGAATGATCTTCAGCCATGAAGGGGATAGAGCAAAAAAAAAATGATTGCCAAAGACTTAAAAAACAATAGATTAAAGAAGATGGCCAGAGTAAGGACTTGCTTTACACTTGATAGGTGTTTAATAAATGCTTGTGAAGTTGTATACCAAAGACTCACCATTATAGGCTGCTTATGACTCTTGCTTCTGGGCAGTGCCTAAGTGGGAAAAAATAATGGGTAGTGAGACATAGAGGAGAGAAGTTTACCCATGAATTGAAGAGAGTTTTCTGATCATCTTCCTGCAAAATCCAGTCCTCTCCCACATTTCCCTATTTCTGTTAAGAGCAACACCATCCTTCAGTCACCTGGATTCAGAACCTTGGAGTTA
This sequence comes from Monodelphis domestica, assembly GCF_027887165.1. Lineage (NCBI taxonomy): Eukaryota > Metazoa > Chordata > Mammalia > Didelphimorphia > Didelphidae > Monodelphis > Monodelphis domestica. The sequence continues at coordinate 97,881,659 of NC_077231.1, forward strand.
TTCTCAACTCTTCACTCTTCTCCACTCCCCCACATATGCAGTCATTTGCCAACTATTGGTTTTCTATTTACATTTCTCAGGTATGTTCTGTTTTCACTCCTAAAACCATCAAGAGCTCTTAACCTCTGTGTGTGTGTGTGTGTGTGTGTGTGTATTATGTACACTTTTGGCAATCTAGTGAAGCTTATGGACCTTTTCTTGAAATAATATTTTTAAATTCATCAAATAAAATACATAAAGGAGCAGCTGAGTAGCTCTGTGGATTGAGAGCCAGGCCTAGAGATAGGAAATCCTGGATTCAAATCTGGCCTCAGACACTTCCTTAGATGTGTAGCACTGGGCAAGTCACTTAATCCCCATTGCCTAGCCCTTACTGCTCTTCTTACACAATCTTCTTGATTCTAAGGAGGAAGGTAAGGGTTTAAAATAAAATACATAAGAAAAAGACTTGTACAAAAACATTCATAGTCACACTCTTTGTGGTAGCAAAAAATTGGAAAATGAGGGGATGCCCATCAATTGGGGAATGGCTGAACAAATTGTGGTATATGCTGGTGATGGAATACTATTGTGCTCAAAGGAATAATAAAGTGGAGGAATTCCATGGAGACTGGAACGACCTCCAGGAAGTGATGCAGAGCAAGAGGAGCAGAACCAGGAGAACATTGTACACAGAGACTGATACACTGTGGTACAATCGAACGTAATGGACTTCTCCATTAGTGGCAATGCAGTGATCCTGAACAACTAGAAGGAATCTACAAGAAAAACCACTATCCACATTCAGAGGAAATACTATGGGAGTGAAAACACTGAAGGAAAACAACTGCTTGAATACATGGATCAAAGGGACATGGTTGGGGATGTAGACTCTAAATGAACATCCTAGTGCAAACATCAACAACATGGAAATGGGTTCTGATCAAGGACACAAGCAATACCCAATGAAATTGCGCATCACCTGTGGGAAGGGTGGGTGGAGGGGAGGGATGGAAATAATGTGATTATTGTAACCAAGGAATAATGTTCTAAATTGACTAAATAAACTAATTCAAATAAAAAACTCAAATAAAATTCAAAATTAAAATTAAAAAAAAGTTTTAATCAGAAAATGAGGGGATCCCTTCAATTGAGGAATGGCTGAACAAGTTGTGGTATCTGTTGGTGATGGAATACTATTGTGCTCAAAGGAATAATGAACTGGAGAAATTCCATGGGAACTGGAATGACCTCCAGGAATTGATGCAGAGTGAAAGGAACAGAACCAGGGGGAACATTGTATACAGAGACTGATACACTGTGGTACAATCAAATGTAATGGACTTCTCTAGTTGCAGCAATGCAATGACCCAGGAAAATTCTGCAGGATCTATAAGAAAAAACACTATCCACATCCAGAGAAAGAACTGTGGGAGTAGAAATGCAGAAGAAAAACAACTGCCTGATCACATGGTCCAATGGGGATTTGATTGGGGATGTAGATTCTAAACAATCACTCTACTGCAAATATTAGTAATATGGCAATAGGTCTTGATCAATGATACATGTAAAACCCAGAGGAATTGTGTGTCAGCTATGGGGAAAAGGGGAGGGAAAGAACATGAATCATGTAATCATGGAAAAATATTATAAATTAATTAATTAAATAAAGATTTTCAATTAAAAATTTAAAAATACATATTTCAAAGTAAACCAATTCTATTGGAGCATAGTTATCAATGTTTTTTAAGTTCTCATACCAGGCTTAAGAACCCCTGGAAAATGGTACCCCTAGAGGGAAAAGGGGAGGAATTATAAGTGAACTCAGGTCAAAACCTTTCATATAAGAGGCAGTAGAATGGAATGTTAGGTATCCTTAGGTGAAGAAGTTTGGGGGAACAGTGAGAACTTCCTGGTGTCTTGAAAACCACAGCACAACTATGTACACCTACAAAAATCACACCTGATAATAATAACTTACATTTATGTAACCCCTTCTCTCAGTCTTGCTGAGCTTAGAGGATGGGGCCCAGAGAACAAATGGGGCTATCCAGGCTTCTCTCTACTTGAGACTGATCCAAAGTGCCATTCAGCCCATACAACCCAAAAGGAACTATAAAGTCCAGGGGGAGCAAAGGTAGGTGGGATCTAAAGGAGTCTGTCTGTCTGTCCGTCTGTCTGTCTGTCCATCTCTCTCTCTCTCTCTCTCTCTCTCTCTCTCTCTCTCTCTCTCTCTCTCTCTCTCTCTCTCTCTCTCTCTCTCCCCATCCTCTTCCTCATCCCTCCAGCCCGAGTCTCTATGTCTCTAACTCTATGTGTGTGTGTGTGTGTGTGTGTGTCCCCACCCCCACTCCCCATTTCCTCTCTAAAATGTGGAAATTAGACTAGGTGACTTCTAATGCTCCTTTGAATAGTAAATCTTATGGCATAATTATAGAAAGTGAAGGACGACCATGTCTAAAACACACTGGCACAAAATGGATTTTACTAAATGGCATGTGAATTCATCGATTCAATTTTTCCTTTTGTTGATTTAATTATAAATAGATTTCTAGAAAGTGAATAGATCCATACATACATACATACATATATATATGTATGTATGTATGTATGAGAGAGACAGAAAAAGAGGGAGGGAAGGAAGGAGGGGAAGGGAGGGAGAGGGAGAGGGAGAGGAAGAGAGAGAGGGAAAGGGAGGGGGACAAGGGGAGATAAAATATCTGGCTAGAAGCATATAGGTTAAACCAAACCTCCTCCTTGTATTACAGATAAGGAAACAGATGCCCAAGAGGGGAAGTAACTTGGCAATAGTTATTCATGTCATAAGTAACAGAGCAAGGATTCCAATCCAGGGTCTCTGTGGAGCCAGGAAGTGGCTCTTTCCACCACACTGTAGAGCCTCATTTCAAAATTAAGCAATGAACCCACTTTGGAATGGTGAAAGGAAACTGAAAAGACCCTAGCATTTTGCTCATGACTCTAAAGCTGGAAGGGACCCCCAAGACTATCAAGTCCAATTTCTTCCTTTTCTAGGGGAAGATGATTTTATAGATCCCTACCAAGATTACTTCTTAATAACTTAAGTAAGGTTGTCATCAGAAATAGCCAACAGAAGGGAACCAAAGGTCAGAGCTCTGAGGAGACTTAAAACATAGACTATAATGCCATAAATGCACAGGGAACCTTAGAACAGAGATAGTCAGATCTAGGAGGGAACTTGGAAAAGGAATGTCAGAGCTGGGAGGAGACCCTAAAATGTAGTATATAGAGGGTCAGAACTGGAGGCAGGGCATTAGAACATAGAATATCAAATCTAGAAGGAGATCTTAGAACAGACATTGTCAGTGCTGGGAAGGAACTTGGAAGATATAAGGAGCAACTAGATAGCTTAGTGGATAGAGAGCCAGACCTAGAGAGGGAGAGGTCACGATTTCAAATCTGGCCTCAGACACTTCCTAGCCATGTGGCCCTGGGCAAGTAACCTAATTCTAATTTTGAACCAGCCCAGAGGAAAAGATTTTAAAGCAGCCCAGAGGAAAAGCATCAAGAAAAGCTGCTAGAGAGTAGAAACAAAGAGGAAAAGCTGAAATGGACAGATAAGACTTTGAACTTTGTAAATTTGTTTATATAAGAAGAGGACAGACAGGAAATGAGACTTATATGTAAGACTGAGTGTGTTGAAATAATAAAACAAAAGTAATTTCACATATTGGGGAAATAACATGCAACATAACATAACTTGGAAGAAAGAAGAGATCCATCAGTCAACATGAGAAGTGGAAATCTGAAGAAACTTGATAAGTATTAATTCAACACAACACTATGAGACACAAAACACAAAATCACAAACTGACATTTATTGGGAGACCTTGTTTAAATAAACAAATGTCTGAAATTGTTTTTATGAAAAATGTAAATATGTATATAGTTAGTTCCATAAGGTCTTAGGCAAATAGGAAGACCAATAGATATTTCTATTTGACTGACATCAAGATTAGGGAACTATGTATATTATTGTATTATATGTAATAATCTCTATAAATAATGTATATACTATAATTAGGTTAGTAACATAGTGATAGAGTCTGTAAATATTTAGCATAGCATGTATATATGTTATACATAAGATTAGGTTATAGATTAGACTAGAGACTTAGATAATAGTTATAAGTAGGGAATAGATTAGGAGTGAGTTAAATTAAGCATAGCATAGACAGTTATACTTAGAAATAGACTTAATCTGCATTTGCAGATAGTAAACTTTTAATTGTTTATTGTAAAGCTGATGCCAAAATTGTGTTTAATGGAAATAGTTTGCAAATAATAATAGATATATAAAATAGGAAAACTGTTTTAGTTTAACTTAGCAAGAGTAAGTAGTATTAGCACTAAGATTTAAAATTTTTTGTAATGGTTTTTTTCAAACATTTATTGTACTGAATTTATTGTAAAACCCTAAAACTACCCTTACCCAAACTTTCCTGCATAGAATTCCTTAGACTAGATAAAGTTAGCATAGAATAGTGATAAAGTAATTGAGGGAAGATTATTATTTGGGGGGAAGTAGTTAGAAATTAGATTTAGTAGATTGGTAATTATAATAAATATAAGTGACCTTGCGAAGGTCATACCAAAAAAAGGGGACAATTGTGGAAAGGAAAACTAAAGCAAGTTCTGGATTTTCTGCCACTGAGTTGGGACAAACAGCAGTGGGAGTTTTAGACAGAAGATATTGACAAGACTGACAGTTGGTGGGGGAAGGGGCAACTGGGAGTGGCAGTTGTTCTTGTGACTTGCTCTTCCATCCTGGACCTGGAACTGGAAGGAGCTATCTCCCTGTCTCTAGATAGAAGTGCCTCTATTCCTGAATTTCCCAACTGTGTGCTCTACCTGGATTCCTGTGATCATGTTCATCAGACAAAAGGACTTAAGGGAAGCTGTTTGGACTGTAAGGCCAGTGTTTAGGGGCATCAGCCCAAAGAGACAGGCCCAACCATTTCTGAAAGTCAGAACTTTCTTCCTCTTGCTATCTACTGCTAAAGACTTTAAACTTAAGAAAGCTGGCATTAGCATAGACAGGAATAAAAGAAACCCTCTACCAGCCTGTGAGGCCTGGCCTCAGCTCCAAAGCTGAGAGAGGCTTAACCCTCATCTAGGGAAATTCCTCTTCCCTCTTCCCTGATACCTCCCCAATCCCAATTGTTATTAAAATTTATCTTTATTTGAATATCATAGTCAGATAAGAGGACTGACATTTGAGGGGACATAAAGGTAACTGAACCTCAGGACAGCCATTCAACTATAAACTATCCTTATTGGACCCCTGCTGGGTGACCTTGGTCTGGGGGGAGGCTTGTCCCTCAGGAGGGTCCATGCTTACCTGCTCTGGGATATCTGCAACATCAATCTATAGAGAAGATGTCCCCTCAGGCTATTATAAGTGGCCCATTTCTCAGGAACCCCATTTTCCCCTGTAATTATTACACTAGCCCTTACTGCTCTTCTGTCTTAGAATCTATACTTAGTAGATTTCTATATTATTGTATTAGTAGATTCTTAGACAGAAGATGTTTTGGTTGGGGTTTTTTTTAACAATACAGGGGGTAGCTGAGTAGCTCAGTAGATGGAGAGCCAGGCCCAGAGATGGGATGTCCTGGATTCAAATCTTGTCTCAGACCCTTCCTAGCTGTGTGACCCTGGGCAAGTCACTTGACCCTGTTTGCTTTGCCCTTGCCTTTCTGTCTTAGAATTGTTACTAAGATAGAAAGTTAGAATTTAAAAATCAAGATCTACACTGTTGACAATTGTCTTTCCTAAGCTATGTGACAGACATTGTGTGAGGCATTTTGAATACCTCAAAGGACTTTCCTAAGAAAAGTTTTTCACATGACTTAATATGCTTTGCAAATAAGAGTTATTAAAAGAAGAAAAGTGTAGAATTAGTCCTCTTATCCCAGATATAAGGCAATTCAGGTCTACACAGGGATGTCAGAAGGAACAAAGAGGCAGGGAGGCAACCAAAATATGTTGCAAAAGAAAAATTGGCCAACTTAAATGACTACATGTGAGGAACAAAGAAAGGCCATATGACTCAGGGTTAGAAAGTCAGAGGCTAGAAAAATTTGATTCAAGTCCCACCTCTGGCATATAGTCATCATGTGACCCTAAATAAGTCACCTACCATCTCACTGCCCTAGGCAACTCTTTAATACAATGAACTCCAAATCTGCATTGGTAGAAATAGATTCCTTCCTGGTGCGCTCCTTCATTATGCTGATGAAATTATGACTCTGATTCTTCTACCCATTCCCCCAACCCCCAAAAAAGATGAATACTGAATAATGGGAGGTCAGAAATACATAAATCTTAAGCCCATCATTTCCTTACTCTGTACTTCAATTTTCAATAAATGAAGATGTTGGACTAGTCCATCAACTAGCATTTATTAAGCACCTACTATGCACCAGACAACATGTTGAATTGTAGGGATACAAAGAAAAGAATAAAAAGCACCTGCCCTCAAGGAACTCACATTCTTTGACAATGATTCTATAAATTGACATTGGAGCATATGTATAGCCTATGACAGATGAAGTTTATCATTTGTATTGATTGATTAGTTCTGATGATATCAAAGCAATACAAGTTCTAGGCTAGAGTATATTTTATCATCAATGGAAGATCAAGCCACATTTAGTGTATTCTTTTCTATATTCTATTTTATTTTACTCAAATTATGTGAGGACTGATTATCCATAAGCTTCCTTAAATGTCTCCAAATACGTATTGACTAGGCTTTACAGAATTACATATTAAGAAAAAAACAGGACTTCTGGTCAAGATGGCGGCTTAGAGAAAGCTAAAGTCCAGATCTCCTGAAACCCTTCCTTACCGATCTCAAACTGAATGCTCCTAGGGCACTGAAATACAAAACGATCAACAACATAGACCCCGGGAGTCCTCCTCCTGGACCTGGACCTGAATCAAAAGGTACGCCCCCCCCCAAAAGCCAGAATCTGAAACCACTCGGACCTAAGGGGTAGACAGAAGGAAGGTCCTAGGACCCATCCCCCCCAACCCAGAGTGCCAAGTCCGAGTCCGAGGCAGCAGAGGCAACCTCAGAGCCCCACGGCCTGCTATTCTGAAGGCCTCTTCCTGAAAACAACCTGACCCAGTCAAGGGGGCACCCAGACAGCAGGGAAACAGAGAGAGACGGGGGAGCTCTTAACCCCCTGGGAGGAGCCCTCGGAGCTCCAGGAAGCCACGGCCCCTCCCCCTCAGAGAGCAGGGTCATCTGGAAAAACAGCAACCCTCAGGGCTGGCAAAAGGGCCTTGGGAGCCAACTATTCTGAAGGCCACATCCTGAAAACAACCTGACTCAGTCAAGGGGGCACCCAGACAGCAGGGAAACAGAGAGAGGGGGGGGAGCTTGTAACCCCCTGGCTGGATCCTTCCATTGGAGTCTCACGAAAAAAGTCCCTGCCTCAAGGCATACTAAATTCAACCCAGGGAAAGCTAATCTCATTAGGAGCCCTCAGAGCTCCAGGAAGCCGTGGCCCCTCCCCCCACAGAGTGCTGCAGCTGACCAGATAAGGCACAGGAACAAGGGCCAAGCTAGGCTCAGAGCGTGGAAGTAAGGCAACGGAGAAGCATCAGGAGGGTGCCGAGGAAAGGAGGGCAGTAACAGGGACACACCAGCAATTCCTGGCTTCCCAGGAAGACAGAATAACAACTGCATAGAATGGACAATCTGCCTAGGGCTAAAACCTCTGAACGCCAGACAGAGATAAGAAAAGCTAATCCTCCCCACTCAGATAGAGATGGCAAACTACACAGAAGCACAAAAGCCCCAAAATTCCAAAAGAAACAAGAAGAAGGGGGCGACTTTGGACACATTTTATGGAGCAAAAATACAAAACACAGAGGAGATAGAAGAGGAAACACAAGCAAATGTTCCGATACTTTCCAAAGGAAATGGAAACTCTCCACAAACCCATGAAGAATTTGAATCTGAAATGACCAAAAAGATGGAAGCCTTCTGGGAGGAAAAGTGGGAAATAATGCAAAAGAAATTCACGCATCTACAAAACCAGTTTGACCAAACTGTAAAAGAAAACCAGGCTTTAAAGCAAGAACTAATAAAGCAAAGCCAAAAGACCAAGAAATTAGAAGAGAACATAAAATATCTCACTGACAAAGTAACAGATTTGGAAAATAGAGGGAGAAGAGATAATTTAAGAATAATTGGACTTCCAGAAAAGCCAGAAATAAACACCAAACTTGACATCATAATACAAGAGATAATCAAAGAAAATTGCCCAGAGATTCTAGAACAAGGGGGCAATACAGCCACTGACAGAGCTCACAGAACACCTTCTACACTAAACCCCCAAAAGACCACTCCCAGGAATGTAATTGCCAAATTCCAAAACTCTCAAACAAAAGAAAAAATCCTACAAGAAGCCAGAAAAAGAAAATTTAGATATAAAGGAATGCCAATCAGGGTCACACAAGACCTTGCAAGTTCTACTCTAAATGATTGTAAGGCATGGAACATGATCTTCAGAAAGGCAAGAGAGCTGGGTCTTCAACCAAGAATCAGCTACCCACCAAAACTGACTATATACTTCCAAGGGAAAGTATGGGCATTCAACAAAATAGAAGATTTCCAACTTTTTGCAATGAAAAGACCAGAGCTCTGTGGAAAGTTCGATATCGAAAATCAAAGAGCATGGAATACCTGAAAAGGTAAATATGAAGGAAAGGGAAAAGGAAAAAATGTTATCTTCTTCTTTTACTCAAACTCTCTTCTATAAGGACTACATTTATATCAATCTATGTATACTAACATGTGGGGAAAATGTAATGTGTAAATAGGGGGAAAAGAAAGACCAAATAGAATAATCTTTCTCACACAAAGATTCACATGGGAAGGGGAGGGGAAGAAAACTCCTATAAGAAGGAGAGGAAGATAATTTTTACTTAAACCTTACTCTCAGGGAAATCAACTCTGAGAGGGAAGAACATCCAGATCCATTGGGATCTTAAATTCTATCTTACCCAACAAGGTTAGGGAGAAGGGAAAACCAAGGGTGGGAGGGGGAGAGGGAAAACAAAAGGGGAGGGAAAGAGAGGGGGGGAAGGGGAGGGAACAAAAAGGGAGGGACTAAAAAGGGAAACATATCAAAGGAGGGGACAAGGGGGACCAATTTAAAGTAAATCACTGGACTAAAAGGTAGAGCCGAAGAACAAAAGGTTAGAACTAGGGAAGGATATCAAAATGCCAGGGAGTCCACAAATGACAGTCATAACTTTGAACATGAATGGGATGAACTCACCCATAAAACGCAGACGAATAGCAGAATGGATTAGAATCCAAAACCCTACCATATGTTGTCTTCAAGAAACACACATGAGATGGGTTGACACCCACAAGGTCAGAATTAAAGGATGGAGTAAGACCTTCTGGGCCTCAACTGACAGAAAGAAGGCAGGAGTGGTAATCATGATATCTGATCAAGCCAAAGCAAAAATAGACCTGATCAAAAGGGATAGGGAAGGTAATTATATTTTGTTAAAAGGGACTTTAGATAATGAGGAAATATCACTAATCAACATGTATGCACCAAATAATATAGCACCCAAATTTCTAATGGAGAAACTAGGAGAATTGAAGGGAGAAATAGACAGTAAAACCATATTAGTGGGAGACTTAAACCAACCATTATCAAATTTAGATAAATCAAACCAAAAAATAAATAAGAAAGAGGTGAAAGAAGTGAATGAAATCTTAGAAAAATTAGAATTAATAGACATATGGAGAAAAATAAATAGGGATAAAAAGGAATACACCTTCTTCTCAGCACCACATGGCACATTCACAAAAATTGACCATACATTAGGTCACAGAAACATAGCACACAAATGCAGAAAAGCAGAAATAACAAGTGCAGCCTTCTCAGATCACAAGGCAATAAGAATAATGATCAGTAAAGGTACATGGGAAACCAAATCAAAAACTAATTGGAAATTAAACAATATGATACTCCAAAATCCTTTAGTTAGAGAAGAAATCATAGAAACAATTAATAATTTTATCGAGGAAAATGACAATGGCGAGACATCCTTTCAAACCTTTTGGGATGCAGCCAAAGTGGTAATCAGAGGTAAATTCATATCCCCGAGTGCATATATCAACAAACTAGGGAGAGCAGAGATCAATCAATTGGAAATGCAAATAAAAAAACTCAAAAGCGATCAAATTAAAAACCCCCAACAGAAAACCAAACTAGAAATCCTAAAAATTAAGGGAGAAATTAATAAAATCGAAAGTGATAGAACTATTGATTTCATAAATAAGACAAGAAACTGGTACTTTGAAAAAACAAACAAAATAGACAAAGTACTGGTCAATCTAATTAAAAAAAGGAAGGAAGAAAAGCAAATTAACAGCATCAAAGATGAAAAGGGGGACAGCACCTCCAATGAAGAGGAAATTAAGGCAATCATTAGAAATTACTTTGCCCAATTATATGGCAATAAATACACCAACTTAGGTGATATGGATGAATATATACAAAAATACAAACTGCCTAGACTAACAGAAGAGGAAATAGAATTCTTAAATAATCCCATATCAGAAAATGAAATCCAACAAGCCATCAAAGAACTTCCTAAGAAAAAATCCCCAGGGCCTGATGGATTCACCAGTGAATTCTATCAAACATTCAGAGAACAATTAATCCCAATACTATACAAATTATTTGACATAATAAGCAAAGAAGGAGTTCTACCAAACTCCTTTCTGACACAAACATGGTACTGATTCCAAAACCAGGCAGGTCAAAAACAGAGAAAGAAAACTATAGACCAATCTCCCTAATGAATATAGATGCAAAAATCTTAAATAGGATACTAGCAAAAAGACTCCAGCAAGTGATCAGAAGGGTCATCCATCATGATCAAGTAGGATTTATACCACGGATGCAGGGCTGGTTCAATATTAGGAAAACCATCCACATAATTGACCACATCAACAAACAAACCAACAAGAATCACATGATTATCTCAACAGACGCAGAAAAAGCCTTTGATAAAATACAACACCCATTCCTATTAAAAACACTAGAAAGCATAGGAATAAAGGGTGGTTCCTAAAAATAATAAACAGTATATATCTAAAACTATCAGCTAATATCATCTGCAATGGGGATAAACTAGATGCATTCCCAATAAGATCAGAAGTGAAACAAGGATGCCCATTATCACCTCTACTATTTGACATTGTACTAGAAACACTAGCAGTAGCAATTAGAGAAGAAAAAGAAATTGAAGGCATCAAAATAGGCAATGAGGAGACCAAGTTATCACTCTTTGCAGATGACATGATGGTCTACTTAAAGAATCCTAGAGATTCAACCAAAAAGCTAATTGAAATAATTAACAACTTTAGCAAAGTTGCAGGATACAAAATAAACCCACATAAGTCATCAGCTTTTCTATATATCTCCAACACAGCTCTGCAGCAAAAACTAGAAAGAGAAATCCCATTCAAAATCACTTTAGACAAAATAAAATACCTAGGAATCTATCTCCCGAGACAAACACAGGAACTATATGAACACAACTACAAAACACTCTCCACACAACTAAAACTAGACTTGAACAATTGGAAAAACATTAACTGCTCATGGATAGGACGAGCCAATATAATAAAAATGACCATCCTACCCACCCATTGAACTCCCAAAATATTTCTTTACTGATTTAGAAAAAACCATAACAAAATTTATTTGGAATAACAAAAGATCAAGGATATCCAGGGAAATAATGAAAAAAAAAACACATATGATGGGGGCCTTGCAGTCCCAGACCTTAAACTATATTACAAAGCAGCAGTCATCAAAACAATTTGGTACTGGCTAAGAAACAGAAAGGAAGATCAGTGGAATAGACTGGGGGAAAGTGACCTCAGCAAGACAGTATACGATAAACCCAAAGATCCTAGCTTTTGGGACAAAAATCCACTATTCGACAAAAACTGCTGGGAAAATTGGAAGACAGTATGGGAGAGATTAGGAATAGATCAACACCTCAAACCTGTGACAAGGAAATCACTTTAAAAGACTGATATATATTAATTTAAGGTCGCCAAGGAATCAGCTATGTAATTCCTAAATGAAAACTTAATTCAGCAGTCAATCTTTTATGGAGTTTAATTACAATAGGAGGAAGTAATTAGAGAGAGAGAGAGAGAAAGGGGAGAGAAGGAAATAGGGCTTAAATACCCCTTCTGTTTAGGCTGGGCCAAAAGGCCCAAGCCCTTAGATAGCTGGGGCAAAGGAAAGAGATCAGTCCCTATTACTCACGTGGCCAAAAATGGAGAAACAGTCTCAGAGGCCCCCACTTTCAGCTTCCTTCAGAGCAAGCTTCTCAGAGCACACATCAACCACACCGACCAACTTCTCAACCACCCCCCCCGAGTCTTCAGACCCCCCTGATCTTTAAGGAAACAATCCAAGTTGCCTCCCCTCAGTTCTCACATCTACCAATCACTGTCCATCAATTTCCCTGTGCCAATGGAGGCTCTAGCTTAACCCAGGACCACCCAGAGGCTTTGCACATGTCTGTTGAAGGTCATATTTTCAAATAATTAAATCTTTGCTCCTTTGCTACAGCCCTTTCTAAATCCTGTTAACCTGAGTAGGGTAGAGATTGGAATAATTAAATTTTGATCTAGGCTGCAGCCCTTACTCAGTCCTGTTAGGACTGAATAGGGTGGAGATTGATTCCAAGTATCTCCATTGTATCAATTCTAAAATCAATCATGACTCAAAGAAATTCCTGTTCTATGCTTAAGCATAGGTCAAAGTCCTTTCCATTGTTCAGCAAAGGGTTTCTGTCCTAAAGTAATCTTAAGAAGGGAAGGAGAAGGAACCTCCCATGCCAATGGGATTCACATTCCAATAGTCAAGACCCACTATCAATAGGAAATTTTTCAAGTATGAAATTTCCCAATGGTGAAATTTCCAACATTTATAAGTCTAAGAAATTTTGAGGTTTACACACCCTACACCAAGATAAATTCAAAATGGGTGAATGACTTAAACATAAAGAAGGAAACCATAAGTAAATTGGGTAAACACAGAATAGTACACATGTCAGACCTTTGGGAGGGCAAAGACTTTAAAACCAAGCAAGACATAGAAAGAACCACAAAATGTAAAATAAATAATTTTGACTACATCAAATTAAAAAGCTTTAGTACAAACAAAACCAATGTAACTAAAATCAGAAGGAAAACAACAAATTGGGAAAAATCTTCCTAGAAACCTCTGACAAAGGTTTAATTACTCAAATTTATAAAGAGCTAAATCAATTGTACAAAAAATCAAGCCATTCTCCAATTGATAAATGGGCAAAGGACATGAACAGGCAGTTCTCAGATAAAGAAATCAAAACTATTAATAAGCACATGAAGAAGTGTTCTAAATCTCTTATAATCAGAGAGATGCAAATCAAAACAACTCTGAGGTATCACCTCACACCAAGCAGACTGGCTAGCATGAGAGCAAAGGAAAGTAATGAATGCTGGAGGGGATGTGGCAAAGTAGGGACATTAATTCATTGCTGGTGAGTTGTGAACTGATCCAACCATTCTGGAGGGCAATTTGGAACTATGCCCAAAGGGCGACAAAAGAATATCTACCCTTTGATCCAGCCATAGCACTGCTGGGTCTGTACCCCAAAGAGATAATGGACAAAAAGACTTGTACAAGAATATTCATAGCTGTGCTTTTTGTGGTGGCCAAAAACTGGAAAACGAGGGGATGCCCATCAATTGGGGAATGGCTGAGCAAATTGTGGTATATGTTGGTGATGGAATACTATTGTGCTAAAAGGAATAATAAAGTGGAGGAATTCCATGGAGACTGGAACAACCTCCAGGAAGTGATGCAGAGCGAGAGGAGCAGAACCAGGAGAACATTGTACACAGAGACTGATACACTGTGGTACAATAGAACATAATGGACTTCTCCATTAGGGGGGGTTTAATGTCCCTGAACATTCTGCAGGGATCTAGGAGAAAAAACACTATGCATAAGCAAAGGATAAACTATGGGAATAGAAACACCGAGGAAAAGCAACTGCCTGACTACAGTGGTTGAGGGACATGACAGAAGAGAGACTCTAAATGAAACTCTAATGCAAATATTAACAACATGGAAATGGGTTCGAATCAAGAACACATGTGACACCCAGTGGAATCACGCATCGGCTATGGGGGGTGGGGGGGAGGAAAAGAAAATGATCTTTGTCTTTAATGAATAATGCTTGGAAATGATCAAATAAAATATTATTAAGAAAAAAACAATCAACGATTTCATACACTCTATATATGTACACTCTAAGGGCTAGCATAAGAAAGAGGAATGAGACACTTACTAGTTGAGTCACCTTGGGCAAGTCGTTGAACCTGTCCTGCAGAATCTCAGAATGAGAAATTTCAGAAGTCATTTGGTCTAACTCATACCTGCTTAAGAGTTAACTCTGCAATAACCCTAAAAATGGTCATATCAAATTCATTGAATGTTCAGCAGAGTTGCTGCTAGGTGGCTTAATGGACCCTTCTTAGCTGTGGGATCCTGAGCAAGTCACTTAATCCCAATTTCCTAGCCCTTACCATTCTTCTGACTTAGAACTGATACTCAGTATTGATTCTAAGACAGAAGGTAAGGGAGAAAGCAAGAAAAGAAGGAAGTCTACCAGCAAGGGGCAACTTAGTGGAGAGACCACCAGGCCTAGAGTTGGAAGCATCTGAGTTCAAAGTTGTTCTCAGACACATTCAAGTTGTGTGACCCTAGGCAAGATACTTTATCCTGTTTAACTAGCCCTTGCCTTTCTGCCTTAAGAGCTGTAATTAAGAAAAAAGAGTTTTTAAAAATTACAAGGAAAGGGGGAAGCTGGGTGGCTCAGTGGATTGAGAGCCAGCCCTAGAGATGGGAGGTCCTAGGTTCAAATCTGGCCTCAGCCACTTCCTAGCTGGGTGACCCTGGGCAAGTCACCTAACCGTCATTGTCTAACCCTTACCACTCTTCTGCCTTGGATCCAATACACAGTATTGATTCCAAGACAGAAGATGAGGGTTTAAAAAAAAATTACAAGGAAAGTCCACCAGCAAAGGAGTATTTACAACCTCCTGCAACCTCCTGAGACAGTCCAGCTTACTTCAGAGAGCTCTCGTTACTTGGTGGGTTTTTTTTTCCTGAAATCAAAATCTGCTTCTAAGAAATCTGCCCCCCCCCTTTGCTCCCAGATCTGTCTTATGAGGCCAAGCAGAACAAACCTTCCACGTAATACTCTTAAAATATTTGAAGGCCATCTTGTCCCATCTGAGTCTTCTCTTCTCCAAACTAAATATCTTTAACTCTTTCAATGAATCTTCATGATGAATGATCTCAAGATCCTTCTTGGGGAATTTTGGAAGGCTAATAACCCTCCTCTGAATCCTTCCCAGCTTATCAATGTCCTTCCCAAAATGTGACACCAAGAACTGAACACAATATTCCAGACACTGTCTAGGGGGCATTAGAACTCACACGGTGTGGGTTGAAACCTGGATTGGATCCCTCCTAGCTATGTGACCATGGTTAAAACTGAATTTGGATTTTGAAGACTGAATTCATTAAGATCATAGATCTGGAACTAAAAGTGAAACCTGGAGATTATATAGTCTAAACACTTCACTTTCCAGATGAGGAAACTGAGCCCCAAGGAGGCTAATTTATATTCCTAAGATCACACAAGTAAGCACCAAAGGTAGGAATTGCATCTAGGTCCTCTGATTACAGTTTCAATGCTCTTCCTTTTGTCCCATACTCCTCCTCGTCCTTTCCCCTCATCTTCCCAGTATAGTACTGCTGCTATCCAGCCCTCAGTGACTCCTCCAACCTAACCCTGGGATTCAAGAACTTCTGGGGAAAACACTGCAACTGGATTTTGAAAACTGGTTTTAAATCCCGGCTTTGGGTTTCAAAGAGTCATTGGACTTCAGGATACAATCTCGAAGGTCCCTTCAAGCTCTGACATTCTATAAAGATTTCCAATCCCGATAAGCTGGCATTACAAGGCTCTTCTGCTTGGTCAAGTTTGGACATTAGCTCTGAGCTCCATCTTGACTATTTGCTTTGCTGAAAATGTAATGCTCTGGGATGTGAAAGGAAAGCCATATCCTATGTGACAACCTATTCTGCTCTACACGGTTACAGATGGCTTTACTCCTGCAGCTTAGAACAGAAGTGCCAGCTTCTAAGGGTGCTGCCCTTTGCTAGGGAGGTTCAGGTAGCATCTGGCTTATCGAACCCTGGTTGGGGGCTTCTGTTTCCTCAGGACCATCTTCAGAATGAGGTGCTGCTTGGACAGCATTCATCTTGTGTGTTCACTAAATGAAAGCTGTCCCTGTACCATGGCTGTACAAAAGCAATATCAATAGCCGTGCCCATTACCGAAATTGCATAATGCATCATTGAAGTAATTACGACTATGTGGAGTGCTTGGTAATTTTACCTAGGAATCACTAGGGCTATGACATAGGAAATGCATATGCTGCTAACCTCTGTCCCTGCTGGCATGTGAGAGCCAACTTGGAAATCTGGGCTCAGGTCGGCCCAGAGGAGGAAATGCCTGCGATCTATTATTAGGGAGGGACAGAGACTCTCCTCAGGGAGCCAAGCGTCCCAGGCTGAGAGGCTGTTTCCAGGCTCCCGAGGCCCCATCCACAAGCCATCACAAACCAGTAAGTCCTTTCTAGCTCCGAATGGTGAGCATGAGGTGTTGACACATTTCCTTAATAAGAGGCATTATCATCTTTACGGCCTCCCCGGAGATTTTTGGCATGTCTCATTTCACTTGAATAAATTATTAATTTAGTCTAATTAGGATCATCCAGCAGCCTGGAGACAGGTTGGGTCTAATTCGGGATTCCTATGTGGGTCTGCATGTGTCTGTATGGTCTCCATGGAGATAGAGGTGATGGGAGGGAAAGCTTCTTAGGGGGTAGAAGAGGAAGAGAAACAGAGCTGGGGGGGGGGGGGTGGGAGAGGGGTTGGTAATGGTGGCTTTAAAGCATTAAGTGTTGTGAATCCAATTTCCACTGGTCTTTGTCCCTTCGAAGTTTGCTTTACAGTTTCCATTCGGTGGGACACCTGGACATTGGCAGGTTTGTTTATTTCCGATGATGATGATGCAAACTAGGTCCTTTGCCTGTCATTCAAAGCCTACAAGCTGGCCCCAACCTACCTTTCCAGGCTCATCTCCCACTATTTCCCTACATAAACCCTTCATTCCAGCCAAGCTGATTTACTCACTATCCCCTAAATATGCAAGAGGTTATTTCCATAACAAGCACAGTCAATCAGTCACAGATACTCCTTTCAGGCTATTGTGGTACAGGGACAATATTTATAGAAAGCTATTTCTGAATGATGTCAAGGGAGAGCTACATTCAGAAGACGCTTGCTTAAAACCGAGAATTTTTCCCTCCCTGCCTTTGTTCATGCTATTTCCTCAGCCTTCCTCCTCTTTACAAATTCTAATCACAGTATCCACATTTCTAAACCATTCTATCATTTGCAAACACTTTCTTCACAATCAATAATTGCGGAGGAGTTAGTTACAAGAGGTATTTTTAATTGTGCCCATTTTCCAGATGGAGAAACAGAAGCTCAGGGCAATTAAGTGACTTGCTTATAGGGTCAGACCCTGGACTCAAAGGATCAATGAGTCATAGGACCATGAATTTAAAACAATAATAGAAGTAGAGATCATTTAGTCCAATACCCTAATTTTATAGAAAAGGAAACTGAAACCATGTGGTTAAGCAATTTGACTATGGTCTCACAGCTGATAACTATCTAATCCAAGATTCAAACCCATGCCCTGCCTGGTCTGTCACTCCACAATAATACATTGCCTGTAATGATGGGGAGGAGGGGGAGACCAAGTGAGTTTGGGGTATCTATATTCAGGTATCTGAAAGGCATATGTAGTACCTCATAGTGGTTATAAAGCTGATCTCAGAGTCAGAAAGCTCTGAATTCAAGTGCTGCTTACTGGTTGTGTGACCCTAGGCAAGTCACTTAACCAATCCCAGGCAACCTAACCCAGGCAATTCTTCAATAATGAGCACCTGAGCAGATGCCAATCTGCTTTGATGAGGGCAGTTTTTTCACCAGGAAGGAGCACCTTCCATCATAAGTTCAATCAAAATAAATCATTTTTGGAAAATGGTTTAGGATGGAAGAATTTCAATTGCAAATGACCCTAAAAAGCATTCATTTTGTAGATAGGAGGTCTAAGGAACAATGTGAAGTAACTTTTTACTTAGCCACTAGAAACAGAGCCAATGGGGGGGAACTATATAAAGGCAGAAAAGAGCCAACATGAGGAGAAACTTCCTAATAGCTTGAGCTGTCCAAACATGGAACCAGCTTCCCCTCTAAGCAGTGAGCTACCCATCTCTGGAAGTTTGCAAACAAAGGCTAATAACTGTCAGGGTGATTTCTTTATTCAGGCTAACAGTGATAGTCCATGAAAGGCTATTTTATATTTTCTTGTTATATGTTTCAAATCTAGATGTTGACTCCTCACACACACGTGAGAATGTAAGCTTCTTAAGGGAAGGGAGTTTCATGACCTTTGAAAAACTACAAAGAATCAGAGAGCTAACACAAGATTGGAGATGGGCAAATGTTGCCTTGATTTTCCTTTTTAAAGAATGGGGCAGCTATGTAGTACAGTGGATAGAACACCATTCTGACCTGAAGTCAGAAGGACCTGGGTTCAAATCTAGCCTCAGACACTTCCTAGCTATGTGACCCTGGGCAAGTCACTTAACTCTGATGGCCTAGTCTTTACTGCTCTTCTGCTTAGAATTAATAGGTAAGGGTTTAAAAGGTGAGGCAGAGAAGAAGTGAGGCATCTGCCAGCAATAAATCAGTAAACTGAGATTCCTGACCCACCCCCCAAAAATCTGACAGGGTACAAAAAGAATTATTAATTTCCAAAATTCATCATCACCTCACCAAGGACAAGCTGTGTCAGCCTAGGCTCATTTCCATTTTTGAAGGATTTAATAGATTGGTAGTTCAGAGAAATGCCATAGATAGAGTTTTCTTAGAATTTAGCAAAGCTCTTGACAAAATTTCTTGGGCTATTTTTGTGGAAAAGATGAGGACATGGGAACTAGACAATAGTTCAATTAGATAAATTTGGAACTGGCTGACCCAAAGAGCAGTCAATAATAGTTCAGTGTCACCTAAGAAAAGAATCTCAAGTGGAATGCCCCAGGGATTGTCACTTGACCCTGTGTGGTTTAATCATTTCATCAATTACCTGCATAAAGATTTAGCTGGCCTGGTTATTCATGTTCAAAAATGAAAGAAAGCTATGTTAAATTATAGTCAAATCTGAAAAGATCTCAACACACTTGAGTATTAGAATAAATCTATTAAATTGAAATTTAAGGAAGAGAAATGTAAAGTCTTACACTTGATATCAAAAAATCAATTTCACATGCATAAAATGGGGGTGCATGTAGAAGTCAATCTGTCTGAAAAAATGGTGGGGGGTAGGTATTAGGGAATTAGAAATTCAGTAGAAATCAGTGTGACAAGGTGAACACAAAATTAATGAGATCTTAGAATTCTTAGAAGAAGCACAATGCCAAAGGCTAATGAAGTGATAAACTCTGCCCTAGTAAAACTACACTTGAGTTATCATGTCTAGTTGGGCACACCACCTTTTAGGGAGGCCACTAAGAAACTGAAGAGCCCATAGAGGATTGCCTGAAATCATTGGACATGTTGAGCCTGGAGAAGAAGACTTAGTTCAGGAAGAGAAGAGACATGACATGTGCCTTTAAGTATTTGGAGATCTGTCACATGAAAGAGGTATTAGACTTGTACTTGACCCAAAGTGTCAGAACTAGGGATATTGTTGTCATTTCTTCTATCTTTCCCTCAGTTTCCATATTTTTACTATTAAGGGATTGTACTAGACCCCCTATACATCTACAGTCCTAAATTGCAAAGAATCTGGGCTTAGATCAACATCAAGAACTACCTGGCTGGGAGAGCTGTCCAAAATCAAAATAGGTTGCCATGGGAGGCAGTGGTCTCCCCTTCATGAAGGATCATCAAGCAAAGGCTGGTTGACTAGCTTTCAGTTACATTGTACAGAAGAAATCTCATCAGAGATTCAGAAAACCCTTTGAAACTAGATGGGCTCGGAGGTCCCTCCAACTCAGAACATTACATATTTCAATTTGGGTAGCTAGGCAGCATGGTGAAGCAAGGAAGGTTGGAATTCAAATCCAGCCTCAGATATTAGCTATGTGATCCTAAGTCACTTCAGCTGTTTCACTCAGTTTCCTCATCCATAAAATGGGGGTGAAAATGGTACCTTCCTCCCAGGGTTGTCATGAGGATCAAATGAAATAAATATTGTATAGCACTTAGCACAGTGCCTAGTACACAGACATTACTTTATGCTGTAAGTGCTAGTTATTATTCTGTTCCAATAATGGGAGAAAGCATGAACAACAGTACAAAGACAGGAGAGGGCAAAGCAAGAACAAAGAATGGAGAATAGTGCCATTTGTCTATAATGTAGAACATATGCAGATGGATAACATTATATAAATCTGAATGGATTAACTGGAGAAATATTGTAGAAGGCCTTAAATGTCAAGATTGTACTTTCTTAGTAGGCAATGGAGAACCATTGAAGTTTTAATCAAATACAGAGCTGAGAAGAAGATGACTATGGAATGCAAAAGAGGCAGGTAGACTATTTAAGAGCCTATTATCATTTTCTAAGCAAGAAAAGATGAAGATCCAAACTATTATATTGCAGTATGAGTGGACAAGAGAGGCTGAATGTGAGACTGCAGAATCAGGATGATAAGACACACATAGAGATAACTATAGAGTATACAACAGTCCATGATAATAGCTTTAGAAAGGTAAAAAGAAAAGTGAAGGTGAAGACAATAAATGAGCAAGAAATTAAGTGAAAGGGAAGGAAGACATTTTGGGCAATACAGAACAGTCTGAGCAAAGGCATGAAGGTAAGAAAATAGGGAAGATGATGGGAAATATTATTTCCCAAAGAAAATAGCCATCCATTTGACTGGGGAATCTGTTGAGTATTTGGAAAGAATGATACAAGATAAAACTGTACAAGTAGGGTAGTGTAGAATTTTAGAGGACTTTGAATGCCAAACTAACTTTTCTTAGGAAGTAAATAGGCAGACACTGAAGTTTTTGAGCAGAGGAGAAGTATGACTATATTTATGTTTAATAAATTTTGTTTCTTATTATAAAGGGTAAATTTCCAGAAGGATGACAGGAATGAATATGGGGGAAATTTAGGGTATATAAAACCAAAAAAATCAATATCAATAAAATATATATTTTTAAAAGGAAGATTATTCTAGCAGACATATGAAGAATGAGACTAGAGACCAGAAAATGTTTTTGCAATAGTCCTATGTAGGTGGTAATAGCCTCTATCTTCAGTAGTACTAGAGAAGAGAAAATAGAAGTAAGAAATATTAGAAGGGATAGCTAGGTAGCACAGTGGCTAGAACACCAGGCCTAAAGTTGGGAGGACCTGGATTCACATCTGGCCTCAGACACTACCTAGCTGTGGGACCCTAGGCAAATCACTTAACCTCCATTGCTTAGCCTTTGCCGCTCTTCTGCCTTAGAATCAATACCATTGATTCTAAAACAGAAGGTAAGGGAGAGAGGGAGAAGGAAGAGAGAAGGAAAGAGAGAGAGAAAGAGAGCAAGATGGGCATGCACAGGGAAGAGGCATTGACTAGAAATGGGTAATGATTCCATGGTTCTGAACATGAGATCCTGAGTATCATGAATGGAAGCTTCAGGTCAGAAGACAAAACAAGTTAAAGGGAAAGATAATGGCCCCAGTTAAGGACTTGTTGATTTGGAAGGGAGGAGGAGGAAAGCAGAAGGGAAGGAAAGAAATGGAAAGGGAAATTGAAGTCAAGTCAACAGGTAGAAAATAATTTACACAGTACTTGGGTACCAAGCATTGTATTAACCATAAGCAGAAAGCCATCAAAGAGCTTACATTCTTTTGAGAAGAGAAGACAATGCATAAAGGAAGCTGAAAATGAGGGAGGAAGGAAGAAAGAAGGTCTTCACATTGGAACATGGTAAAAGTCAGGAAAGTCAGGAGTAGAACCCAAAAAAAGAATAAAAACATGGCTGACCTGGGCACTTTTCTGAAAATGAAGGCTCTAGGAGAAACTGGCCAATCAGAGGAAAAGACCACATGAGTGTGAGTGGACTTCCAAGATGAGAAGGACAGAAACAATGTCAACTTTGGATAAGAGTAGAGAGAACTTGCAGGGTGAGAAGGCTGCCGTGGCATGGTGAAGGAGTACAGATAGTCAGGAGTGGATATCAGAAAGAAAAGAAGACAGGGCTAGCCTGAGAACTTTCCTTAGAATAGAGTAAAAGAGGGGGCAGCTGGATTGGGAGCAAGGGCTAGAGATGGGAGGTCCTAGGTTCAAATCTGGCCTCAGACACTTCCCAACTGTGTGACCCTGGGCAAGTGACCCCCATTGCCTAGCCCTTACCACTCTTCTATCTAGGAACCAATATTGAGTCTAGGAACCAGTATTGAGTCTAAGATGTATGGATGAGAAAATTGGAAAAGCCTGCAACAAAGCTGGAGAAGCAAGACCTGCAGAACTGCCAATCAAGGAAAGCATTCTAAATGGAATGGTGACCAAGAAGGACTTGAAGAAGGACCAGCCAAGCTGAGGAACTTGGTCTCTTGCCCTTGAGACAGAAAGGAGTAAGGACTGAATTATCCTGCTCTCACTGGTTTTCTTCGTACAAGACTCAAGTGACTGAAGTCTTCAAGCCTGCTAGTCAATTTCCCAATTCTGGACTCTATTCCACCATCCTTCAACATAAGAATGTTTTAGGAGTAGGGAAACCCAAACCCTCTCTCCCATCAACTTCCCCTACCTTTCCCCTTCTCCTAAATAAACCCCTTGTTTAAACCTTATCAGAGAGTGAGTTATCTGTCTGATATATCAAAATACTCGCTCAGAGCTGATTTCCAATGATACCAATTGAAGAACTGATCGGGAAAGGGAAGAGGGAGAAAGGAGAGGGAGGGGGAGGAAAGAGAGGGAGGAGACTGGTTGATTTGATCTTTCCATCAACATAACCCTCAGTTAATTCCCCTAATACAGATGAAAGGTAAGGGTTTAAAAAAAAAAGAATAGAGTAGAAGGACAATGGAGTAGTTCATATCTGATTTACTCAATTTAATGCAAGTTGTACATTCAATAATTTATCCACTGACACTGTTGAGTGCCATCACTTGGTCTCCTCTCTGGGTTTTCAGGGCTTTCCTTTTCCTTGTTTCTCTTCCTATTTGTATGATCACTTATACTCAGTCTTCTTTGCTGATTCATCATCCCTGACATTCACCATGCATCAACCGTTTTGTCCCCCAAAGCTTTGTCCTTGGTCTTCTTATCTTTTCTCTCTAGACTCTGTCTCTCTGTCTCTCTATCTCTGTCTCTCTCTGTCTCTGTCTCTCTGTCTCTGTCTCTCTGTCTCTCTCTCTCTCTCTCTCTCTCTCTCTCTCTCTCTCTCTCTCTCTCTCTCTCTCTCTCTCTCTCTTTCTCTCTCTCTCTGTTCTCTATGCTTGAGACTTCAGAGTCTAAACAGTATATCAAGCCTTAATCTCTCTAAGCTCCAGTCTTGAATCACCAAGAGCGTACTGGAACTAGATATCTCAGGGACATCTCAAACTCAGCAGAATCTTACTATTTTCCTAAAAACCCCTCCTCCAAACTTCCCTATTATAGGAAACCAACAGCCTTTAGGTACTGACAGCTTTCTAATCACTCAGACTTGCAACTTCTGTTTGGCCCATGAATCCTCACTCTCACCTACTTCATACATTGAATAAATAGCTTAATCTTGTTTCTTTCTTCACCGTATCTTTCCTATATGTCCTTTTCTCTCCATTCACCTATATACAACCTAATCATCACCTCTCACCTGAATTACTACCTTCATCTCCTAATTGGTCCTCTACCTCAAGTCTCTCTTCCACTCCAATTCATCATCCACAGAATTGCCAAAGTGACCTTCCTAAAATTCAGGTGTAACTCTGTCACTTGTACCCACCCACTCAACAAATTTCAGTGACTCCATGTCCTTCTTGAATCATATGTAAACTTCCCCACCTACCTTTCCAGTCTCCTCATAATTTACTCCCTTCCTTGAGCTCTGTATTCCAGCCACATGGGCTTATTCAATTTGGGGAACACAATTCCATCTCTCTTCTCCAAGCCTTTGCACTATCTGTCCCTTATGGCTATGGCTGTAATGCCATTCCTCTTCACCTGTCTCTTAGTATCTCTGACTTCCTTCAAGACTCAGTTTAAATCTTTCATGAAGCCATTCTAGTCCCCTCCCCAGCAGCTAATAGGGAGCCCCTTCCCAAAACAAGCTTGTATTCATTTTATATATAGTCTACATATTCCCCTTTATGTATATGTTGTGTCCTCAATCAGACAAGAAGTTCTTTGAGGACAGAATCTATTTCAGATCTTGTCTCAATATCCCAGTGCTTAACACAATGACTCATACTTACTTAGTAGGGCCTAATAAGTACTTGGTGATTAGAGGTTGATATTGGCATTAACTTGAGAAAAATCATTTTTCTTCTCTCAGCCTCCGGATCCCTATTTGAATGTAATGATCATCTGCCCCCCACATGTAGTTTCAGATTCAGGTTACATGTAAAATTATGGATTGGACCAGTTGGCCTCAAAATTTTCTTCCAGCTTCACTTTTGCTTGTGTTTTGCAAGGCCTGGCAACTTTACCAATATACATGCTCCTTCTATCTTTAATTGAAACCCCCTACTCAGCTTGGTAGGTGGTCTCTGGAAGTTGCCAAACACTGAAAAATCCATCTCTCCTGACTTAGAAGGGCTAGTCTCAGCTGACACACAGTTGAGCACTGGGCTCAGAAGTCAAGTCCTTACAGATTGGTAGGGCAAATCAGAGAGGTTTGTACATAGCCTCCAAAAGTCCTCCATACCATAATGGAGGCTCCAAGGAGAACTTAAGAGGAAGTTCAACTCTGGCATGCTAAATGGTTGTCTAATTTTCCTTGTATGAAAAATAGAGGAAGGAGGACTAGATGACTTCCCTGGTCCCTTCAAATCTAGATCTAGGACCCTGTGAATAATCTCTATGGGCCCAAGGGACCTACAAAGTCAAAGTCCTTTGCTGATAACAGGAGCCACTTTGACAGGTATTGGAAGGGATGGGGAGACCAAAGAAAAGACATATCTGCCCAGTGGGATTTCCTTTGAGAAGATGGGAATAATTAGGATGGTGGGCAGCTAAGGTCTCAGGAACAAAATCCGTACTGTTTGTTCTCTGTGGTCAGCATTGATTTAGCCTCACTTGAACTGAGAGGTTATTTAAACCATAATTCCAGCTTCCCACAACTCCAAAGCAATAAATGACTTCTCAGCTACATGGGAGATGTGCAACTCAGCACATTTGTGCAGGGGGTGCACCATGGGGGAATGGGTAGAGATGGACACCATTGATTATCCTCAACAGCATTTGAAATAATCACCATCATAACAAAATGTCACAAGAAAAAAAGTGTTCCTACAAATGGCACATTGACATCAGTGTTCCTTTTTCCCACAGAGAACATTTTTGGGGGCTGGTTCCTCCTCTCTCATGCTTCTCCACCCCTATCCCTTTTATCCCTAAGCCCTTCTCAGACATATTTCAAGGACCAAGAATTCACTCAGAATTACATTCTTCTTGCCTATTCAGACAAAGGGAGGTGATCCCATCCTCATTGGCTTCAGGGGGACTCAGGGGAGTAAGGAAGGGATAAGAATAATAACGCTTGTATTTATAGAGCTTGGATCAGCAAGGAGCCTGAACAAACATTATCTGGAAGTCAGTGTTATTAACTGATAACTGAATATTTCTGCTCTAAGTTCCAGATTTGAGTGAGGCCACCAGTATCAGTAGGGACTTAAAGCTGTTACCAAAAATGGGAGAGGCATAAAGAATGCACTTGCAATTTCATGATATAGGAAACACACAAATGAGGAAACACCCTCTAGCTCTGTGGGATAGTCCTTTCTCTGAAGTCTATGGTCTTAGAAAGCTAGCTAGGGTTCTAAGAGGTTGTGACTTAGTCAGGATTCCAGAGCTACTATGTGTCAAAAGAAGAAGCAAAAATGTCAAGACCTAATTCATAGGGGCATCTAGGTGGCTCATTAGATTGAG
The DNA here is from genome assembly GCF_027887165.1 of Monodelphis domestica. NCBI lineage: Eukaryota > Metazoa > Chordata > Mammalia > Didelphimorphia > Didelphidae > Monodelphis > Monodelphis domestica. The sequence goes on from NC_077231.1 coordinate 97,908,024, forward strand.
AGCCAAGCCTAGCTATGCAAGGTCCTGGGTTCAAATATCACTTCAGACATTTCCTAACTGTGTGACCCTAGGCAAGTCACAACCTGAATTGCTTAACCCTTACCAGTCTTCAGCCTTTGAACCAATGTTTAGTATTGATTCAAAGACAGAAGGTAAGGGATTTTTTAAAAGATCTAATTGATAATAATCTAGTCTGGGAACTAGGACTTCCTGGATCCAAACCTTCATGCTAACAACTCTTTCCCTCCCTGAGTCAGTTCAGTTAAAGGAAAAAATGTTAGACCTGGAGTCACAGAACCTGGGTTTGAAGCCTGACCCTGCCACTGGTTACTTGTGTGACTTTGGGTAAATCACTTATAATCCTTGGGTCTCTATTTCATAACTTGTGAAATGAAGGGGTTGATTAGACAGCCTAGAAGTTCCTTTCCATTTCTAGAACTAAAATCCTTTGATCCCATGCTCTTATGATCTAAGATCTTCAGATTCCCCATCATTATGATAAACAGGGCTGGCCCCTTCCAACAACAGAGTAATCCACTAGGCCACCTTCAAACACTTTGAGTCACTATGGGTAAGGTTTTACATTTCATTATCCACACATTCATGCTCAAATTTAAGACAGCAAACTTTTACTAAGCACTACCATGTAAGACATTGTGCTAGAAAATAAAAGAGGAATGAAGAGAAAACATTCTAATAAGTTGAGGAGGGGAATCCTAACAATTATATAAGAGTAAAGTGGGCTATCTGAGGATATAAAAGCCTTCAAACAAAGGGTATTGTGAAAAGGAACTCTATTCTCTTTGTCTATTTTGAGTTAATCAATCAAGAAACCCCTACTTAACACTTTGTTAGCCATCAAGTAAGAGAACTCCCAAGTCACTTACTTAGAGAATTCTACCCTTATAACTCAATCAGTCAGAAACTTGTGAATCTTTGATTAGAGTTTACACCGCCAGAGGATAAGAGGTAGATCCCACAGACACTGCCCCCTTGGGCAGTGCTAAGCAATTTGGAAGCTGTGATTGGCCCCTGTGAAGAGGGGAAGGAACAGGAAGTGATGTGGAAAAAGGACTATAAAAAGTCAATTTCCTGTGGTTGGGTCTTCTCCTTTGGATTTCTTTGGAATACTGCTCCTTGGGGCTTCTTCTTTTGACTTCTTCTTTGGAGGACTGCTCCTTGGGACTTCTCCTTTGGACTTCTCCTTAGGACTTCTGGCTTGGATAGATTCCTGCCTTGGTGGCTCTGTGAGGAGACCCTCTCTGCTTGTTGGCACTTCAGTGGTACACTCCCTGCAGCATGAGTTCTGTGGAGAAACTCTTTTCTTTGGATTCTGCATCGGCTTGATGGTGAGTGACTTGGACTTCCACATGGAGATTGAAACTTTGTCAGGGAGTCAGCTGAATTTCATTGGATCAGCACTTAGGTAGGCTAGGCAATTCCTTACCTCTTTGCCTCCTATATTTCATACTTCAACTCTTTCTCTTCCTCATTATAAATAAAAGCTGCTAACAGTTTTTCTCTGGCTTAGGGATAATATTTTGAATTTAGCAACTAAACATTGAATTTATAGCTCTTATTTAGTCAAAACCCCAATATAACCCTTACTGTATATAACATCTTGCCAGGTATCAATCAGCTATCAGTTGAATGAAATGGCCTCTGAGGGCACAAGATCACAGATCGAGAGTTGAAATGGACCTGAGATGCCATCTAGTCCACTATTCTCATTTTACAGATGAGAAAGTAAATGATTTATTTGTTCAAGGTCACCCAAGTATTAAATGGCAAAGATGGGATTTGAGCACAGATTGTCTAACTTCAAATCCAGAACTCTCCCACTGTCCCTCAGTCTTTTCCTATTCAGATTTGGGGGCAATGTGACACAGCCCCTTGCCTTATCCCACCCTAAAATTGGCCTGAACTTGGCAACATAACCTGAGCCTGATACTATGAAGTCCAAGACTATTTCTGTATCAGCTAGGGTTGTCTCCAAAGCTAACCCCAAAGATTCCACCCTTACCAGAAATTGATTCAGTCACCAGAGAGCTATCACTCCCAGCTGCAAGACATAAGATAGCAAGGGAAAGGACTATCCTTCAATTTCCCCTTCTGGTCCTTGTGCCTTGATAGATGATCCCTCCAGTTTCACTCAGTAAAATGTAAGCTCCTTAAGGCCAAGTACTGTTTGATTGGGGGGGGGGGGTGTTTATCCCCAGCACTGAAAATAGTATCTAAGTACTCCATAAATGCTTACTGAGGGGGCAGCTGGGTGGCTTAGTGGATTGAGAATCAGGCCTAGAGACGGGAAGTCCTGGATTCAAATCTAGAATAATATACTTCCTAACTGTGTGGCCCTGGACAAGTCACTTAACCCCCATTGCCTAGCCCTTACCACTTTTCTGCCTTAAAACCAACACATAGTATTGATGCTTTTTGTCGTTGTTTTTGAAATAGTATTTATTTTTATTTTAATTGAAAATATTATTTAATTAACTTAGAATATTTTTCCATGGTTACATGATTCATATTATTTCCCTCCCCACTTCCCTCCTCCCCCACCCCTATAGCCAACAAGTAATTCCACTGGGTTTTACAACACAATATTGATTCTAAGACAGAAGGTAAGGGTTTGTTTTTTTTAATAAAATAAACACAAATGCTTACTGAATTATATTGAATGATCCAAGAGAATCCACTCTGGAATCTTTGTCAAGCCCAAAAGTTTCACCTAAATCTGATTCTCATAGCTCAATAGCCCAAACTGTCCAAAGATACCAATTGGCTAGTAAACTGACCAATGGTGGGAAAGTCTCTTTTTCTCTTGAAATATCCTCCTCCATAATTCCACCACCATCTCACTGCCATGAATAAATCCCAGTGTCCCTTAGCATTGCCATCTCCATTATCTTCCTAGCCTTCATTGCTGAACCAGGATATGCCTACTGGTTTCACCATTCTCTCTGGCCATAGTACTGATCCTTTTACTGAGACTACTGTTAAGAGAGTTTTTCTTAATTTCTCTCTTTTTCTCTTTAAGAAGCAAGGGAGCAAAAATATTTCTGAGTAAGAGCGCCCCCCCCCCCAGCTGTGCAAACTGTCAGTTAGTGACAGAAGGCTGTGACTGAGAGGTAGTAAGTTATGGCTGGCTGTTGGAAAGAGGCTTTTGTCTCTGGGTCCCCTGGAGAGAAGAGTGTGTAGGCTCACTCTCTCTGGGATTGTGGGGAGTCAGAGAAATGGACTTAAGGCCTTAATAGTCTTATTGATTCTTGATTATCTTGGGTAGATAGGTAGATAGATAGTGGGTAAATTATTACATAGTCAGAATAGAAAAGTTAGACCAGAGCCTGGCTCTGACAGAAGGCACTGGCCTCAAAGGCAGATAAATTTAGGGTTTTCTAGAAAATTTTAGTTAGGATTGGGATCATAGGTATAATTATAAGCTATTATAAGATTATTCTCACTTTCCTCCATTCTATTTCCTATCTGTACTTTCCTAATAATAAACTAAGTGTTTTATGTTTAAGAAGCTGCTCTTCTGACTTTTGTTCAAACTCCTATCCCAAAAATTTAACCCTTCACACTACCAATACTCCCATGTCAAGGAATTAAGAGGGTAACACACACAGACTACTATAATGCAGTTATAATATTAAGTTTATTTAAGAAATACAGACAATGTGCTTTGAAAGAGTCTAGGAGGGAGAGTTTACTTCTGGGCAGAAGGCTTCTTGAAAGATGCAGCATCTATATTTGGCCTCAAAAAATGAAAAGAATATTCAAATTCCCCTTGTGAATAATGGCACATATTGTTGATGTGCCTGACTGGAATTAATGGGATAATTAGTGAATATAAGACACAGACAAACTAAGTGACCCATGCATTCTAAATCCATGATCAGTACTATTAACAGCAAAATTAGATGATATGAGGAATTTTCAGAAAGAAAATGGGAAAATAGTTAAAGGTTTCATGAAGTTGGTGGTAACTTAGCTGGGCTTTGAAGAAAGGTAGAAATTCCTATAGAATGAGATGGTGATGAGAAGTGGGAGTCCTTTACAAAAACTGACACTACCATTAGCAAAGGCTCTGAGATAGAGAAATGGTAAGAATAAGAAAAGGAACTGAAGAATAAACCATTTAGACTGGAACATAGAATTTATGAAGGATATTAGTGTGTCAGAAGACTGACCAAAAAGGTTAAAGTCCAATTTGGAGAGTCTTAAATGGCAAGATCAAGAGTTTATATTTTACTTCATAGACAATGACAGTAGAGGAGCCCTGGAGGTTTTTAAATAGGAGAGTGATATGACTAGAGTGTTGCATTAAGATTTCATGAGTTCAAGTATGGAGGATGGATTGAAAAAGTAATAGACTAAAGGCAGGAAGACCAATTAAGAGGCTCTTACAATAGTCCAGTTGAGACAAGATAAGGGCCTTAAGTGAGGAAGGTTACAATGGGAGAATAAAGGAAAGGAAAGATGCAGAAATTGCAGAATTGTGCACACAGTAGACATAAAAAAAAAACTCTTACTGAATGAATGAATGGAAAAAGTAGAGGCAACAATATTTCCAAGGATACGAGCCTGAGTGACTAAGAAGATGTTGGTGCCATTTACAAAAATATTGAGGTCAGGAAGGAGTTATCCTCATGACAATCTCCTCTAAAGAATTAGTTCCACAGCTTGCATGGTTTCTAAAGCATGATACCAGCTCCTGTGGATAGAGGACATAGATAACAAGAGCCATAGAATCTATCTATAAAGAACTGGCAAATAGGAGAGAAAGGACATACCCCACAAACACAAGCAAATGCTTACAGAGAAACACACATCAGGACAAGGTGCCATATTATCCATTAGATAACAATGAAGGAACAAGACAATAGAGTGTGGTTAGTTGGAATGAGCTTCCCAAAAGAAGGAGTTATAAAAGAAAATATGTAAATAGAAAAATGAGAGAAAAATAGGCAGTGTTGGAAGATAGAGGGAGAAAGAGAGAGATGGGGGGAGAAAGGAAAGAGGAGGAAGGAACAATAAAAGAGAAAATAAGTTGCATTAACCCAAGCACTAGTTACAGAAGGCAACCAATGCCCAAGTAAGTTGAGTTGCAGTGTGAACCTGAAGACTGAATGAAAGAATGATGGAAATGGGGCTGAATTTGAAATTAAGGAACCTAGGTTTCCATGCTGGTTTAGTCACAAACTTGCTATGCGACATTAGGGAAGTCATTCCCTTTCTCTATGCTTCCATTTCCTCCTCTTTAAAAGAAGACAACTGTTCCAGATAATCTCTAATGTCCTTCTATCTCTAAGGTACGAGCATTTGTTTAGTCATTTCATGTTTGAGTCTTTGCTACCCTTTTTAGGGTTTTCTTGGCAGAGATCCTAGAGTGAATTGCCATTTCCTTCTCTGGCTCATTTTACAGATGAGGAAACTAAGACTAGATGAAGTGACGTGCCTAGAGTCACACACCTAGTGAGTGTGTTTGAGGTCAGATTTGAACTTAGGTCTTCCTGACTCCAGGCCCTGCACTCTGTCCACTGCATCACCTAACTATCCAAGGTAAGAACATACTGAATCTCTTCCTAGAATATCCTGTCTTTGCCTATAAGATTCCAGAGAGATGCCAGTAAGAGGAAACCACTGTTAAGCAGAAAAAGCCCTGGCCACAGAAATCGTATACCAGGGTTGATCCAACATTTAACTATGTATATAACTTTGGGCACAATATTACAGCCCTCTGACTCTCAATTTCCTCATCTTTAAAGCTGGGATCATAAAGCCTGCACTGCCTTCCTCACAAGGTCATTGTAAAGAAAGTGCTTTGTAAATCACAAAGTGCCTTGTAAATGTGACTTATTATTATGACATGGAAATTTAACATGAAAGCCAACAGATTGACACAGCAATGATTTGAAAATAAAACCTTCCAACAAACTATATGAGGAAAGAACTCCAGAGTTTGCTTCATGAGTAGGACCATAACTGTTCAGGGATAGTAGCTAAGGGAGAAAGCTAAGAAGGCTTATAGGCAATGATAGTGATGCTGAGGCTAATGATAGTGAAGATGACAGCAATGGGATGACCATGGGGATGTTGGTGGTGACAATGATGGCAATGTCCATAGTGGTGTAGCTTGGCTCTAAAGGCTATTTCACAAATGCTTTATGAATGAATAAGGTAATGGTCTTTCAGAATGACTACTTGGAAAGGGACAATATTTATCTGAGTAGATAAATCCTAACATATAAGTCACTAAAACTCAGAGGCAACTAGGCGACTCAATGGATTGGAAGCCAGGCTAAGAAACAAGAGGTCTTGGATTCCAATCTGACCCCAGACACCTCCTAGCTGTGTGATTGTGGGCAAGTCATTTAACTCCCATTTTCTAGTCTTTGCTGTTCGTCTGCTTTAAATCCAATACACAACATTGATTCTAAGACAGAAGGCAAGAGTTTAAAAAAATATAAGATGCTAAATAAGAGTTGTAAATGAATTTTTTTGTTTCTAGCACTAGCTTTGTAAAACTGTCACTCATGGTAGGCAGCACAAAGCATACCATCAGTCCAAATCTGTTGAAGTAAAAAAGTCAGAGCCACTGACATGTAGGGAGGCTGGTCTGTTAACAGAAGGATCAAGGGGTGTGGTAGGGAGGTGAAAAAAAGCAAGCCCCAAAGTCTCTTCCAAATTTGAATAATTCTTGCTAGAGAACTGCTGATCCCATGTGAGAGAATTTGATTTCCAGTGGCCTGAAGCTTCTTCCTGGTCACTACATTCTAGTTACATGTGATATATTGATACATTCTGTATTTGTTGGATTCATCCAGAACCTAATATAAGATTTACATCAAATATCCAATAACTCCAAGTATTATATTTTCTAAAGTTTATTAATAATCACTTGAAGTAGAAAGAAAATAAACTAAAAGAAATAGAAATTCAAACTTAATTATCTAACAAAAAGTAAACCCACATGTGTAGATTTTCCTGGCTGGCATAAAGCCTACCTTCCCAGCATGATCAGGGGAAAAGAGAGGGAGGGACAGAACTACGCAAAACTTACACCCTCCCAACATTAGCACATAAGCTGAGAGGGAACATGGGCAGCTGGGATTTAGAGTTCTGGGGAGCAAATCCAAATTACACACTATGCCATTTTCAGACCCTGAAAAAGCTGAGAAGTCCTACCTTGCCACGCGCATTACCCAGAGAGCTCTAGTAGACAGTTACCCACTAACTTTCTCCTACAAAATATAATTTGAACATGGAGAGAGGAAAAGAAAGCTAGATAATAACAGACAAAAGAGAGTACAGTTTTCACTCTTACATATACAAAAGCTATGTGCAAAGATATAAAGTGAATGAGAATAATGATCACACAATCCCTTTGAAGGCTTCTTCCTTAGGCTTCAGACAGAAAGTTCAGGGAAAATCAAGTGTATGCTGTCAGCTGTGAAAGAAATGCTACCGCTATCACTAGTAGTAGTAGTAGTACTGGTGGGGTTAACTAGGTGGTTCAGTGGGTAGAGAGCCAGACCTAGAGAGAGGAGGTTCTGGGTTCTAATTTGACCTCAGACACTTCTTAGATGTATGACCCTGGGCAAGTCACTTGACCCTCATTGCCTAGCCCTTCCCACTCTTCTGCCTTGGAATCAATACTCAATATAGTTTCTAAGACAGAAGGTATGGGTTTTAAAAAGAAAAAGTATACCTACTCTTTAGATATGTGTAACCATGAGGTGAGTGGGGTATCAGGTCCTCATGATGATGATTGCTAAAGTCCATTCGACTTTTATGACATTCTGATTATTTCTCCTTCTTTCCAAAATCATCATGTGGGAAATTTTTCCAGGTACATTGAAAATCATTTGTAAAAGAACCCAAAGTCTTGGTCATTGTCATCATAATCTTGTATCATAATCAAATTCATCCCAGAACCATTCATCCAGTCATTTTGCCCAATAATGGCATGTCAGTTTTTCCAGAAGAGAAAGTCTAGAACACCTAATTTGTGGGGTAAGCTTAGCTGACAGATCCCATGTTTACTGATATCTTTATCATGCCCCCTCTCCAAAAACAATAACTTTGAGGCAGAAATGTAATATCTTTACTTCTCAGCAGAAGAAATAAGAGAAACAGTGTGGTATAGAGGATAGAGAGATGGCCTCACAGTCAGAAAAAAACTGATTTTGAGCCTCTATACATGCTGAATGATGCCCCAGGCAAAGGTACTGAACATCTCAGTGTTCTAGGTAGATCTCTGGAATTAAGTTGTAGGGATGAAATTCCATTTCACAACTTCTTAAAGAGAAAGCTCAAACCTATATTAAACTGTAGTCTCCCCTTTGGAAAGTGCATCATTTTCCTGGCATCCCAGAATTTGTTTTTTTCTATTTTGACAATAATATTTCAATAGAATTGGTTTCCTTCATAATCAATCCTATGAATTTGATTTCAGGAACAGGAATCATGTAAGAACATGATCATGACAAGGGGGCCATATACTTTCAACAGACTAATAACCAAAGGGGTCCAGGACACACAAAAAAGGCAAGAACTCTCATTCTAAGATATTATTAGTCCTAGACACCTCAGTGTGAATTCGAGAAGGTTGTCCATAGTGGGCAAGACTATGGAGAAATGGGACACCCAAGAGAAAGTGACTATCAAGGAAAAGAAAGGGAATGATCACAGAAAAGATGAGGACCATATCAGATCACATTTTTCTCCATCAATATTTCTGTTCCTGATATGGCCATTCACAATGTCTATTTTTGTTTTTGGTCATTTCAATTATGTCTGACTCTTCATGACCCTGTTTGGGTTTTTCTTTGCAAAGATATTAGAGTGGTTTATGATTGCCTTCTCCAACTCATTTTACAGATGAGGAAACTGAGGCAAAAAAGGTTAAATGACTTGCCCAGGATCATTCAGCTAACAAGTGCCTGAGGCTGGACTTCAACTAGGGAATAGGAGTCTTCCTAATTCCAACCCCAACACTCTACCCATTATGCAATCTAGCTGTCAATAGACCTGGGTTTTCCATTGCCTTCATGATAGTAGGCATGAACCTGCATGAACCACTTCAGTATTTAGGCTCAATCCCTTCTGGGAACAAATGCATTGGTAAAAGGGATAGCCAGGGGCAAGGATGCAGGCTATCAAACACAAGAAAACTAACCAATACATGTGAGGAATGAAACCCATGAGCTTAGCAGCTGGAAGCATAGTGAATAGAGGGTTGGACTGGGTTTAAGGAAAATCTTAGTTTGACACTTACTAGCTGTGGAACTTAACCTCTCAGCCTCAGTATTCTCATGTGTGAAATGGGTATAATAATAGCATCTACTTCACAGGATTGTGGAGAAGATTAATTAAAAAACAAATATAAAACACTGCAATTAGATGTTAACTATTATTCCATTGTTATCAGTGTCTGTCCTTTGGTCTCTTCTGGAGGCCATGACTTTTCTTTAGGACAACTTTTTTTGTTATTAAACCCCTGTCTTTTGTCTTAGAATCAATACTGAGTATACGTGAGGCAGAAGAACTAGGCAATTGGGATTAAGTGACTTGCCTAGAGTCGCACAGCTAGGAAGTATCTGAGACCAGATTTGAATCCAGGACCTTCCTGTTTCTAGGCCTAGCTCTCTATTCTCTGAGTCACCTAGCTGCTCCAGGACAGCTTCTTGCACCATGACCTAAAAACTGAGAATACACTTCTGAATAACAATGAGCCAATTTGACTTTCTGAGCTTGGTTTTTTCTGACACTTGGAACTTGGAGAGAAACTTTGAGAATTGTGTGACCAGAGATTTGAAAGTGTTCCATGGATAAAACCCATTCTGACTATGGCAAGTCAGTTGACCTTTGGGTTAATCCTAGTAACACTCTCATCTGGCTTTCCAGTCTTCTGGAATCAACAGATCCTGATGCTACCCAGGATCATGGAGGACTGATACCAGTTTGGTTAACCACAATGGGATGTATGACTATTCCACAACTCTTTTTTAATAATATTTTATTTTGTTTTATTTTTTCTTCATTACATGTAAAAAATTTAATTCCTTTTTTTAATTTGGAGTTCCAAATTCTCTCCCTCCCCTGAGACAATAAGCAATCTGATATAGAATTTACATGTGCAATTATGTACATTTTTTCCATATTAGTCATTTTGTTCCACAACCCTCGAAGATCTGATGCCAAAACCACTATAGGTAAATCTTGAACTACAGAAAAGACCTTGCAGCATTCCTTCTTTCAAAGCTGTGAAGGTAGGCAAGAGTCTGTCCCTCTGGCAATTCAGCGTAGCAGTTAAGGACAGTATTGGTGGCTTAAGCCAAGTAGCTCTGGGAATTCATCTAATACAGTCTCTGACCAAGAAAGCCCAATTAGGGGACCCATATGGACTTCTACCAGTAAAGCAATTCATTGCCAGCTGTGCCTTCTGCTTCTGTGGACACTGGCTAAAGAAGGAGGAGCAATATAACAGGGCTGCCTTCTTACAACACTGGTCTCCTAGGCTGTCATCCAGAAAGGAGGAAAATTTGACCAACAATGATGATGAATCTCCATTGTTATGTCATTAAGTCCCTAGAAGTCTGATTCTCAGCACAAGTCATGGAAAGTCCGAGATCCCCAATTTGAGGGCATTAGTCAACCCAATCATCTAGTTTCTAGCCACCAGCATTCTTCTTTCCACTTGCACTCTGTAATGATGATGCTCCCACAAAGGAGATCATATCTTTGCTCCTATCCCTGATGTTCAGGACCACAGAATTTAAGTGGAAAGAAAGTGGACCAGCCAAAAACAACATTCACATCTTTGCTCTTTATGTGTATATGGGTACTATCCTCTATGGAAAATGAAATGTACTTTCTTCATTAACAAGTTTTTGTCTTATCTGTATCATATCTTTCATTTTCACATCACCTTCAAAATTTCCAAATATATCAGTGAGCCATCCCTTACAACAAAGATTTTTTTTAATAAATAAAAGTTCATTAAACCCAATCAGCATATCAAACATATCTGATAGTTTCACACCGAGAATCCTTCATCTCTTCCTGTCAAGGAGAAAAGGGCACCATCTTATCTCTGAAGCCAAATTTGGTCATTATAATTATGTTGTTATATGAAATAGATAGAACTGGGTAGAGAAACAGTTTTGTGGAAAAGTAAAAGTAATTTGGATTTTTTCTGTCCCACAAATGATTTTTAGTTTTACCATCAAAAATATGTTTTTGGGGGGAAGTAAAAAAAGGGGGGAGGAAACTGTTTGGTTTTGTATATGGCCAAATAAATGTATAAAATAGCATGTGGGTATTTATTGGAATTCTCCTGTGTTTATAACTTCCAATTTCTATTTTTTTTTGCTTTAAAATTCCTAATAAAAAATAGCTGAGGTAACTACATTCTTTAAAAGAAATATATCTAAGGTTGAACAATGTTTGGATTATCACACAGGCTGAATTCTTTCAAAAAAAATTAAAATAAAGTATTTATTTTGCCTAAAAAAAATAATAATGTTGTTCAATCCTCAATCACAGTTGTATGCGACTCTCCAAGACTGGTTTGGGGAGTTTTCTTGATAAAGATAGTAGAGTGGTTTGCTATTTCCTTCTCTATCTTATCATACAGAAGAGGAAACTGAGGGAAACTGAAGTGATTTGCAGAGGGTCACATAGCTAGTGAGTGTCTGAGGTCAGATTTGAACTCAGGAAGATGAGTCTCCCACTGAAACTAAATGCCCTCATTACAATAAAACCTTTTTCAGTTTCTTTTTTTTTCCTTTCCATTGATCTTTTCTGTAGTCCTTCATATGTTGTTTTCCTGTTTCTGCTTTCTTCACTCAGCATCAGTTCACATAAGTCTTCCTACACTTCTCTGATTCTTCATAGTATCTTTTCTTCTGGTGCAAGTCATGAACCACATTTTGAATTGATTACCCTCCCATGTCACATTAAGATCTGAAAGTGTTTTCCCTGTAACAACCACCTGAGAGAAGCTGTACAAGTATGATTGCCCCCATTTTATAGAGAAGAAAACCGGCTTGGAGAGAGAAAGCAACCATGAGTAAGCATGGAAATTTGGGATTTGGCACAGTTTTCCTGTCTCCAGGTCTTGAGTCTTTTCCACTTGCTGTATCACTGAACCTTGGTAACCTCATCTTTAGGAAAGTGAACCAGATGACCTCTGAGATCCTATGACTCCAATCAAGGAATTGTATTTTCTGCTTTCTGAGAAAGAGCAACTACCACTATCCCACCACCACTACTATTACTACTTACTGCTACTAACATTACCACCACCACATATTGGCAGGTTAACTTGTCATCTCTGGGCATCTGATTTAGCCTGGGATGTTCTGGAGTGAATGGCCAAAGATGGCCACCAGCCAAAGCAATCAGGAAATCCGTAATCCTTTTGGCTGTGGTATTTACTTCACTGAATGTGGCTTCACTGAATGGCCTAATAAAGGGGACAGCATGTGCCATGTGTCTGCATTACCTCACTTGGTCACCACTCTCCTGTATCTGCGTGAATAAGGGAGCCTCATGCTGAGATTAACTTAAAAGGCATTTAACTCAGCTCCACATTCACCAGCCAGTCCTATTACCTGCAGAAATCTATTACAGGCATTAACATTTTGATTTCGGTGCCACAATGAGTTAGCAGACGGTTGGGCCTTTTATTTTGCACATTCCATCCCACCCCCCAACCAGTAAGTTACTATCTGCTTTTGTAGAATAAATTGCTATAAATTAAGTTACAGGCAGAATGAAGCCAGGTAATATATTCCTGGTAGCTGACAGCTTTGGAGAAGCATGCATGGCAGATGTATGAGTTTATTCCAAATGATGATGGACTCCCTCCATACCTAGGAAGAAGCATGGGTGAGGGCAAAGGGTGAAAGCCTCAAGGGAAGAGAAATTGGGTCCTTAATGTTTGTTCATGTCCAAGAAATTTGATTAGGCTCCACATGCTTCCAGTGGGACAGGTAGGTGGCCAGTAGATAGAGAGCCAGTCCTGGAGATGTGAGGTCCTGGGTTCAAATCTGACGTGAGACACTTCCTAACTATGTGACCTGGGCAAGTCACTTAACCCCAAATGCCTAGCCCTTACTACTCTGCTGCCTTGGAATTGATCCTTGGTATCAGTTCTAAGGCAGAAGGTAAAGGATTAAAAAAAAAACAAGAAATAAATAAAAACTTCCAAGGAATGTAATATTCTGATTAACCAAATATTCTGGTTACCAAAGAGTAGATAAACCTATAGAGCTAAAGCTGGAAAGAACCTTAGAGATCATGTAGCCCATCCCCTTCCAGATGGAGAAACTGAGGTCTAGGGAGGTTATGCTTGCCCATGGTCACACAACAAGTAACAAATATGAGATTTGAGTCCTAGTTCCATGCCCACAGTGAGCTCTCTTCCCATCAGGCTATATGGCTTTAATAGATGCACATTGAAAGCATTTCACATTCTCTTCGTATCCTACATTCCAAGCTTATTGAACATTGTTCTCCATATACCTTATACTCCAACCACAATGACTACTTGCTGCTCTCTAAACCCACAATCCATTTCCCACCTCTGAGTCTTTGTACAGGCTGCCCCATATGCCCAGGAATTCTCTTCTTATCTCTTTACTTACAACCCTTCAAGGTTCAGCTCAGAATGCACCTACTCTTCATTGCCAATTCTAATGGCCTTTTCTCTCTTTCTTTGTCAAATTCAATTTATTTTCTTTTTCAGGTCTGCATTTTCTCTCTCCCACTTCCCCTCACTCTTAAGAAATCAATAAAAATTGACTCCCTATTACAAACATGTATGGTCAAACAAAAGAAATACGTGACCTGTCCTCAATCCTTGTCCTTCTTAACCTCTCTGGAGCCTTTTATCCTGTCAATGTCCCTATTCTCCTTAATACCCTCTTCTCTAGGTTTTCATGACATTGTGTCTTAGCTCTCCTCCCATGTGCCTGCTTCTTCTCCTACAGAGCCTTATCCAGGTCAGCCTTCTGAACTGTGGGTATCTCTTCTTTATATTATTTTACTAATCTCATCAAGTTCCATGAATTCAATTGTTATCCCTCGGATCTATTTATAAAACGTTGGCAATAATTCCTGAACTCCAGCCTTACATCTCTAACTGGTTATCCAACATTTTGAACTACATGTCCCATAGACATCTTAAACTTAACAAGTCTAAAACTCAATTTGGTAACTTTCTCAATAACCACCTTCTCTTCTAAATTTCCCTATTGCTCTCAAGGACACCACCAGACTCTGTCAATTGGGCTCACAACCTATGTTTCACCCTCAAATTGTGGTCTTGTTTACCCCCTATACCTAATCCACTGCCACGTCCTATTGCTCATAGCTTTACAATATCTTTTATATGTGTTCCTTTCTCTATGCTCACCCACCTGGTATAGACCCTCATAATTTCACATTTGGGGTCTTACCATTGCCTGCTAGTTGGCCTCCCAACCACCAGTCTTTCCCAACTTCTCTGCATCCTCCACTCAATGGTCAAAATGACCTTTGTGCTGGAAAGATCTACAGGAACTGATGCAGAGTGAAATAAGCAGGACCAGGAGAACACTATACATGCTAATAAGCAATATTTTATGATGATCAACTGTGTTCCTCAATATTACAATGATCCAGGACAATACTAAAGGATTTCTGGCAGAGAATGCTATCCACCTCCAGAGGAAGAATTGTTGGAGTGAGAATGCAGATCAAAGCAGATTATCTTTCACATAAGTTTATTTATAGTTTTATTGGGAGAGGGGGTTTTCATTTTATGAGTAGTGTCTTTCAACAATGACCAATACGGAAGTATGTTTTGCATGATAATTCATGTATAGGCCAGATCAAATTGCTTACCATCTCCATGAAGAAGGAGGGGGAGGGAGGGAGGGAAACAATTTGGATCCTATTATTTCAGAAAATACATGTTGAAAATTGTTATTATATTTCATTGGGAAAATAAAGTATCTTTGGAAAAAAGTAATCTTTGTAAAGCACAGATCTGATGACACCCTTCCCTCACTTAATAAGCTCTGATGGCTCCCTGTTACCTCTGGGAACACTTATGAAGTCCTGTTTGGCCTTCACAACCTGATCCCTTCTTCCTACTACTTACTTACTACCTTTCCAGTCTTCTTGTACTTTACTGCTTCTCATTCTATCCACAACCCAATGACACTGGGATATTTATTGCACCTCATATAAGACACTCCATTGCTAGATTTCCATTTTTTTTTTATGCTTGCAGGGGGCAACTAAATGGTTCAGTGGATAGAGCTCCAGACCTGGAGATAGGAGATCTTGTGTTCAAATTTAGCCTCAGATACTTCCTGTCTATGTGACTCTCAGCAAGTCACTTAATCCTCCATTGGCTATCCCTTACCTCTCTTCAGCCTTGAGTTGATACTTAGAGTATCAGTTCTAAAATAGAAGGTAAGGAGTTTTTTAAGATATTTTATTTTCCCAATTACATAGAATAACAATATCCCATACACATTTTCTGAAGTTATAAGATCCAAATTGTCTCCTTCCCTCCTTTCTCTACCCTTCCTGGAGATAGTAAGCAATTTAAACTATGTTATGTATGTATTATCATGCAAAATATATTTCCATATCTTTTATTGTTGTAAGAGAATACTCATGTAAAACCAAAACCCCCAAATATAAACACAAACTAAAGTGAAAAATAGTATGCTTTTATCTGCATTCCAACTCTTGACAGTTCTTTCTCTGGAAGTGGATAGCATTCTTTTTCAGAAGTCCCTCAGAACTGTCCTGGATCATTGTATTGTCGAGAGTAGCTAAGACTTTCACAGCTGATCACCATAAAATTTACCGTTAGTGGACAATGCTCTCTTGGTTCTGCTTATTCCATTCTGCATCAGTTCATGAAGGTCTATCCAGCTTTTTCTAAAATTGTACTGTTCATCATTTCTAATAGTACAATATTCCATCACCCTCATATACCAGTTTGTTCAGCCATTCCCCAATTGATGGATATCTATTCAGTTTCCAATTCTTTGACACCACAAAAAGAGTTGCTATATTTTTGTACAAGTAGGTCTTCCTCATTCCCTTTTTCTGAACCTCTTTGAGATATAGCTATAGCAGTAATATTACTAAGGGTGTGCACAATTTTACTGCCCTTTGGACATAGTTCCAAATTTCCCTCTAGAATGGTTGCATCAGTTCATAACTCCACCAGCTCTGCATTAGTGTCCCAATTTTGCCACATCCCCTCCAACATTGATTACTTTCCTTTGCCATCATGTTGACCAATCTGATAGAGGTGAGATGATACCTCAGAGTTGTTTTGATTTGCGTTTTTCTAGTCATCGTGATTTGGAACATTTTCTCATATGATTATTGATAGCTTTTATTTCTTCATCTGAAAAATGCTTATTTATATCCTTTGCCCATTTGTCAATTGGAGAATGGCTTGTATTTTTATAAATTTGACCTTGTTTTCTGTATATTTGAGAAATGAGACCTTTATCAGAGAAATTTGCTATAATTTTTTTCCCAGTTGTTGTTTCCCATCTAATCTTGGTTGTATTGGTTTTGTTTGTACAAAACCTTTTTAATTTAACCTAGACAAAATTATTCATTTTACATCTTATAATGTCTTCTGTCTCTTGTTAGGTCATAAATTCTTTCCTTCTCCATAGAGCTGACAAATAAACTAATCCATGTTCCCCTAATTTACTTATTGGTATCACCCTTTATGTCTAAATCATATATCATTTTGACCTTATCTTGGTATGAGGTGTGAGATATTGGTTTATATCCAGTTTCTGTCATATTGTTTTCCAGATTTCTCAGCAGTTTTTGTCAATAAGTGAGTTCTTATTCTAAAAGCCAGGATCTTTGAGTTTATCAAACATTAGGTTGCTAAAAATCATTTTCCTCTGTATATTATGTATCAACTCTCTTCCATTGATCCACTGTTCTGTTTCTTAGCCAGTACCAGATAGAAGGTAAGGACTTTAAAAAAAGAAAAAGAATCTGACCTCAGACACTTCCTAGCAGTGTGACCTTGAGTAAGTCACTTCACCCTGATTGCCCAGCCCTTGCCACTCTGTCTTAGAATTGATACTAAGAGGTAAGAGTTGTTTAGGGTTTTTTAGTCAAATTTTTAAAGCCAATTTTATTATCATCATCATTCATCACCAACTTTGGTTGCATATAGGCACTCCTGATATTATTCTTTTAAAAGTGTGCTGTCCTCTGACATCATGCACTTCCTAGCTGTGTGACCCTGGGCAAGTCACTTAACCACCATTGCCTAGCGCTTACTACTCTTCTGTCTTGAAACCAATATACATTATGGACTCCAAGATGGAACGTGAGGGTTTAAAAAAAAGTGTTCTTTTGCATTCATCCTATACATCCACAATAATCTCTTAGAAAACTCTTCCCTCTCTTCTTCAGCTGAATAATTGGTGTGTATATCTTTAGAATCTCATTCTTTTTTATTTTGTTTTATTGATTAAGAACATTTTTCCATGGTTACATAATTCATATTCTTTCCTCCTCCTCCTCCTCCCTCTCCCCTCCCATAGCCAACATGCAATTCCACTGGGTTTTACATGTTTACTGGGTTTACATGATCCAGACCTATTTCCATACTATTAATATTTGCACTAGGATGATCATTCAGAGTCTACATCCCTAATCATATCCCCATCAACCCATGTGATCAAGCAGTTGTTTTTCTTCTATGTTTCTATTCCCACAGTTCTTCCTCTGAATGTGGATAGTGTTCTTTCTCGTAGATCCTTCCGAGCTGTTCAGGATCACTGCATTGCCACTAATGGAGAAGTCCATTACATTTGATTGTACCACAGTGTGTCAGTCTCTGTAAAATGTTCTCCTGGTTCTGCTCCTTTCACTCTGCATCACTTCCTGGAGGTTGTTCCATTCACATGGAATTCCTCCAGTTTATTATTCACTTGAGCACAATAGTATGCCATCACCAACATATACCACAATTTGTTCAGCCATTCCCCAATCAAAGGGCATCCCCTCATTTTCCAAATTTTTGCCACCACAAAGAGCGCAGCTATGAATATTTTTGATCAAGTTTTTTTTTCCCCTTTTCATCTCTTTGTGGTACAAACCCAGCAATGCTATGGCTGGATCAAAAGGCAGACAGTCTTTTAGCGCCCTTTGGGCCTAGTTCCAAATTGCCTTCCAGAATAGTTGGATCTCAGATCTCATTCTTGAGGGTCTCTAATCCATCTCACAATAATTTAACTTGTAGAATTTTAGGTCGCAGTACTTTGCAGATAAGAAACTTCTTTGGAACTATAAAACGCTAGAGCTTCTATTATACTAAGCCTGGTTTTCTTCTTCAGCCAAAAAAAAATTTAAGACATATGATATCTTCTTCCCAAGGTTTTATTATTTCTACTTCAGCAACCAGTTCCTCCAAATGGATAAGAATCAAATCCATTAGAGTGGTTCCTCATCACTGCCACTGACACCTTCTGACAAATAAAATTGTCATTAAGGCAAGTCAAGAATCTCAGTTGCTCTGCTTTTGACAGAAAAAGATCTAGATGTCCTGATTAATTGAAGGCCTTGATCTCAACTATATTGTGCCTCCATTCCAAGTTTATTATCTGTTTCCCAGGCTTCTCATCTATTTCCTACTTCTTGCCTAATGGTTTGTAATATGCTACCATGAAAATATCACTTACATTTTCCCCTCCATTCTCATCTCCCTCTCTGCCAGTAAGTGTCCAAGGCCAGATTTGAACTCAGAAAGATGAGTTTTCCTGACCCCTGAGAATTCCTACTCCCACTGCACCCTCAGGAATTTCATTAGACTCTCAAGTCCTTGGAAGTCCAGGAACGCAGGGAAGTCTAGCAGGGGAACAGAGGTTAAAAAGAAGAGGATTTTAGTCAGAGAGAACCTCAGAAATATTACCGTGTATATGCCTCTCCATAACCCTCGTCTCCATGCCTCTATGAGTCTTCTCATATGCCACCTTTGATAAGTACCTGACTCAGTTCAGCACATTGGATCATTGTTACCTATATGGCATTGGGTAAATGACTTCCCTTCATCAGTCAGAGATTGGATTTGGCAAGGTCCCTTCCTCTTCAAAATCAATAGGGGGAAGCTGGGTAGCTCAGTGAATTGAGAGCCAGGCCTAGAGACGGGAGGTCCTAGGTTCAAATCTGGCCTCAGACACTTCCCAGCTGTGTGACCCTGGGCAAGTCATTTAACCCTCATTGCCGAGCCCTTACCACTCTTCTGCCTTGGAACCAATACACAGTATTAATTCCAAGCGGAAGGTAAGGGTTTAAAAAAAATCAATAGTCCTATGATCCTAGAGAGATGGGAAGCACAAAACTGGACCTCAGCAAAAGACACATTGTTTAGAAAGAAAGTAGTCTCACTGCCTCTGGAATAGTTTCTAGTTCTGGGTACCACTTTTGAGGAAGCTCTCTGAATAGCTGGAGGTCATCTGGAGAAGAGCTGGGCTGGGGATGAAATGTGAAATCTTCTTTTAGAAAAACAACTTTAAAGAACCAGAGGTGTTTCGCCCAGAGAAGGGAAGACTGAGGGGGAATATGAAGACTCCCTTCAAGTGTTTGAAGGGTAGTCATATAAAAGGCAGCTAGGTGGCACCATCATGCACAGAACACCTGACTTGGATTCAGGAGGACTCATCTTCCTGAATTCAAATCTGGCCTCAAACACTTACTAGCTGTGTGACCCTGGGCAAGTCATTTAACCCTGTTAGCTTCAGTTTCTTCATCTATCAAATGAACTGGAGAAGTAAATGGCAAACCACTCTAATATCTTTCCCAAGAAAACTCCAGATAGGGTCAGGTAGAGTTGAGCACAACTGAAATGACTCAACAACATATAAAAGAAAGATGGCATGGTCTGCTTAGCCCCAAGGGAAGAAGCCAACAAAAAGGTAAAAGGTACAAAAAGTCAGATTTTTACCTCCATGTAAGGAAAATCTTTCTAAGAATTAGAGCTGACCAAGAGTGGAATGAGAGAAAACTATATATGAGCACATCAGGAAATACGAAATACATACAAAGCAACTTTATTTTGGTGGGGGCCAGAGGAAGCACTAAACCCCTGGGGTTCACAAATACTGCTCATATTTTTCACACAATACAAGTGCATATGTCGAGAGCATGAAACCTTCTGACATTCAGTATATGTGATCAAATTAATATTTGTAAAGTGCTTTGCAAACCTAAAAAGTTCTATGTAAATTCTGGTTATTATTGTTGTTATGTGAGTATATGAGAAAAATTAAAACCTGCCCTCTTTTGTACCTTATCTTTGATCCATGTACGTATAGACCCCTCCAATTTTGAAATTTTATCATATATGTACCCCCATATTTTATGCCTTTATTAAATATGTGCCCTTCGTATTTTATACATCAGGTACTGCCCACCTTACCAACTTCTAGGTCCAGCTTCTCAGGGAAAATCAGAAGGAGTGGCCAGTCTTTCAATGCCCATTGGCCACTCCTTCTGATATCCTTAAGGATAATATTTCAATCTGTGTAAAGCTTATTTTGAACTCTCCAGGAAAAATAGCCCAGAACCTAAAATAGAATCCCTTGCATCTGAAACTTAACTAAGTGAGCTAAAAATGAGCAGAGATGTTTAAAAATGGCAAAATAATTGGCTCATTTTTTATTGGAAAAGGTAAATCTTAATGAAACAGCAATGTGAAATGATGGCATTAAATAATTAATATGACAAACTTGCTGTGGTTTCTGACTTGCCTTTATTATGATTTAATTTTTTCCAGTATTTGGATTAACTTTGATGTCAGTGTTTTTGCATATTGATCTGCAAGCCATTAAAAATGAGGCTGGGGAGCATGGATTAGCCACCTCAGTCCCAAGTAACAGAAATTATTATTATAATAATTAGAACAACCATGTGAATCATCATAATCATCACTGATGACATTTATAAAGCATCTCACATTTTACAAGGTATTTCATGTACATTTATGCATTTGGTCCTCCCCAGTACTCAGAGAGATGGATAAACCTAAATGTTATTTATCCCCATTTTAAAGATAAAAAAGCTGAGATACAGACAAGTTAAGACACACATGGGTTATAAATGGCAGAGACAGGATTTGTGCCCAGCTCTTCTGACACTAGATCTAGTGCTTTTCCCACAGTTCAAATTCCTTTCAAGTATGGATTGTTTCATACTTGAAGCATCAATGCCTGGCACAGTGCAAAGTACATAGAAGGTGCTTAATAAATGATTGTTTGAATACCACAGCTTCAACTCTGAGCAAATCACTTAGTTTCTTTTGTCTCCGTTTTTTCTTCTATAAAATGGGGATAATAAAACCTCCTACCTCCTAGGATCATTGTCAATATGAAATGAGATAAAATTTGCAAAGCTCTTTATCTTAAAGTATGATATAAATGCTAGTTAGTGGTGGTGGTAGTAGTAGTTGTTGTAGTAATTTTAGAATGTATTCATGCTGATGGTCTAGATAGAGCAGAGTAGTTTGGAAAATCCAAAACAATGAATAATCCAAAGGTCATTTATAATGGATTTTGGTTTGCATTATATGATTCTCTTTTTTTATATTGACTTGTCTTAGAGGAAGCTGGATGGCTCAATGGATAGAGAGCAAACAGGCCTAGAAGAAGGAGGTCCTGGATTCAAATCTGACCCCAAATACTTCCTAGCTGTGTGACCTTGGGCAAGTCACTTTACCCCAATTGACTAGACCTTATTGCTCTTCTGCCTTGGAACCAATACTTAGTATTGATTCTAAGATGAAAGGAAATGGATTTTTTAATTGATTAGTCTTCTTAATTATGTTTAGCCTTATGGGTTCGAATCAAGAACACATGTGATATCCAGTGGAATCACGCGTCGGCTACGGGGGGTGGGAGGGAGGAAAAGAAAATGATCTTTGTCTTTAATGAATAATGCATGGAAATGATCAAATAAAATACTATTTTTTTAAAAATCTTCAAAAAAAAATTATGTTTAGCCTTGGCAAGTTATATGAGCATACCCCACTTGAAGGAAGAGAAGCAGTAATCTTATTTGATCATTATTACAATTCTGTGAAGCAGGTGATATTATTATTCCTATTTTATATTATAGGAAAGTGAGACAGAAAGAAGTTAAGTGATAAGTTCAGAGTCCCACAGCTAGTAAGTATCTGAATCTAGACTTGAACTCAGGTCTTTCTGAGTCCAGGCCCAACATTCTATCTGCTTTGCCACCTAGATGCCCCCCCCCCAGTTCAATATTTAAATGTCTTTAATTTAATTTTTTTCACATTTTAAGTTCTGAGCTATCTCCCTCCTTCCCTCTCCCCACTAGAAAAGGCCACCATTTGACATATCCCATATATGATATGTCATATACAATTTTATATATGTCTAATTTACTTTTAACCACTGTCTTCCACACTGCACCCCTTCTAAAAGTCCCTTCCTTATTTTCTCCCATGACCCTCATACTTCTTAATCCAAACACCCTTCTAAAAGTCCCTCTCTTGTCCTATCCCCTCACCTTCCTATTTCTCTGTAAGTCAAGAAGTTTACCCTTCTAGATGTAAGTTATTTCCTCTTTAAACCATTTCTGATGAGAATAAGGTTCTAGCACTATCAGCTCTTCACTCTCCCCTCTCCAAAGTAACAGTTATTACATTCACATTTCTTTTGTATCAGAAAATTGTTCCATTTTACCTCTCCCTACCAAGTATTTTTTAGGATCATCCTATCACAGTCAAATCAACTCCAAGCCTTACTATCTATATATGATCTTTCAAACAACTCTAGTGATGATAAAATTCTTAAGAGTTAACAGCATTTTCCCATATAGGAAATAAACAGTTCAACTTCATTAAAACCTTTATAAATTAACAGAATTTGCTGTTCTGAATACCTAAAAGTTTAATTTAGTAAGTATCCTTTTGGGGGTTGGGAACTTACTGGATTACACCAAGTAGGTTGGAGGAAAATGGGCTCCAAGTGTCCATGATGGTATGAGGAGAGGAAAATCTTTTCCAGGAATGAAAATTAACTCAGAACCAATCTCATAACCAATAATTCACATGTAGAGTATTTAAAGTTGACAAGACAAATATGCTGCCTCCCTCCAAAAAAATGTGTCATCTTACATCTCGGACTAAATGAACGGCTTTCAGTCCAACGCCCTTTATTTATACTAGGTTACAATGGAATGGGGAAAGGGCCATTGGCAGTAGCACAGAACTCTCCAAAGTATTTAGTCTGGAGTAGGTCAAGTTCCCATGGATCACTGTCTGCCAGGGACCACATTGGAGAAAATAGGGAAGGATTTGGAAGGTGTTACCAGGTATGTGGCTGATCCTGACCTTGTGACAGTGTCACCCCTGAATACTTTAGTATAATCTGTGCCCAAGACCTCAAGCACCTAACAGCTCAGCCCAAAGAGGCTCTCTCAGGGAGGCAAAACAGGGAAACATAAATTGAAACACACAGGGGGGAAATGACCCAAATAATCAATTTCAAAATTGCATGGCTCCCTTCCAACATGGTCTCACCTAGCTCTCTTACTCTTTTTATCAACATATTCAACTCTACAGCTTTAATAGAAGGATCAGTTAAGGAACACCAGCCCCAAGTTTGGGAATCTCCCTATTTTGACTTGCTATATGTAGGTAGGCTTCGAGAATGAATGAGCCTGATGCTCTCTGTAGGGATACTAGTAACAGTTTTTTTGTTTTCTGCCCCCTAAATTCAAGGATCCCGCCTTTCTCTGTGGTAATAGGACATTCAGTGAATTTCATAAACTCTATGAACAACTCAGAGTGGAAGCCAGTCTGTTCACTCTTGGCACAGTCCAACAACTACACATGGCCTTGTATCTATTGACATAGGCTGTGTCTAGATAATCTGTCGACTAAATCAGTGTGGTTTAAGAGCCTGGCACAGAGTCAGATCATTCATCCAATTCTTAAGATGCTCCAAATCGCTTAGCTACAAACCATAAGATAAATTGTATCATCTTAATGAGAAAATCAAGTCAAATCAACAAATGTTTAAGGGCAGATTGTGGTCTGAGCCATGTAACGAATTTGATGAGGTGGGAGCTACATAGAGTGTGTGGCACAGAGATTTTTCAGAAGAAATGGAGGTTACAGAGAAACCATATCGTAATTTAGTGATGATGAAGATAGTAACAATAGCTACTTTTTCTAAAGTTTGAGATTTGCAGATCCTCTTTCTTACTCTCATAACTCCATAAAATAAACCATGCACTATAAGAAGTTCAGGACTCAAATTCAGAAGGCTAATTTAATCCTGTCTCTGCCACTGACTGGTTGCATGAACTGAAGGGAGTCAACCAATCAATCAACAAACACTTATGGAGTGCTTTCTATGCCCCAGCCTCTGTGTGAGATTCTGAAGATACTGAGACAAAGAAAAATATCCTCTGCCCTCAAAAAGTTGATATTCTTGGGGCAGGTAGGTGGCTCAGTAGATTGAAAGCCAGATCTAGAAATGGGAGGTCCTGGGTTCAATTCTGACAGCCCTTATAACAGTGGCAAAGCACCAAAAACTAAAGGGTGTGTATCAACTGGGGAATCCCTGGACAAATTACAGTATATGAATTAGTGGAATACTTCTGTGCCATATGAGATGGTTAAAGGGACAGTTTAAGTGAACGGTGGAAAGACTTGTATGAACTTATAGAGTGAAAGTGAGCAGATGTAGGGGAACAAATTATCCAATAACAACTTGGAAAGACATAATAATTAACATTCATATAACAATTTGTGCCAGGCACTGTGCTAAACACTTTAGATATAGTAACTCATTTGATCCTCACAACAAGCATGAAAGAACTGCTATTATTTTAAAAATAATAATAACTAACATCCATATGATACTTACTATAGTCCCAGAATTCCACTAAGAATTTTATAAAAAACTCATTTGATTCTCATGACAACTCTAGGAGGTAGATGCCATTTTTATTCCCATTTTATAGATAAGGAAACTGAGACAAACAGAAATTAAATGGCTTGCCCAAAGTCACTTAGCTAATGAACTGAGTGAATTCCAGGCATGGAAGGCTAGGGGGTGGAAGGAGTGGGAGGGAGGCATGTCAGACCACACTTGAACTCAAGTCTTCCTGAATCCAGAAGCAGCTAAAACGGCTCAGTGGATAAAGCCCTAGGTCTGGAGTCAAGAAGACCTAAGAATGGTCCATGGAGTCGCAAAGAGTCAGACATGACTGAACAACCAGGGGGCAGCTAGGTGGCTCAATGCATAGAGTGCCAGGCTTAGAGATAGGAGGTCCTGGGTTCAAATTTGTACACAGACACTTCCTAGCTGTGTAACTAGTCACTTAATGCCTGGTTTTCTGCCTTGGAAACAACACATAGATAGTACTGATTCTAAGTCAGAGGGAAAGGGGTTAATAAAAATATAACTGAATAACAACCTCCTGAGTTCAGGCCCAGAGCTCTATCCACTGTACCACTTAACTTCCTGTCTGAACAACAGAATGACCAGCCATGATTGTAGAGGGCTCCTCACCTCCTGACAGAGATGGTGAATCCAGGGAACAGATGAGGCAACGATTTTTTTTTTGCATATGGTCCACACAGGAATTTGTTTTTCGTGACTCTGCATATGAATTACATGGTTGTTTTTCCCCCTAAATGGGATGTGAGGGAGAGAAAACAGATTCGTATTCATTGGAGGGAAAAGAACATTTCATTTCTTAAAGTAAGGTTCTGGGAGCAGCTAGGGAGAAAACCACCATGATATGACCCCTTCCCAAGCAGCAAACCAGTAGGCAGTCAACCAGCCCAAGATGACTGTACTGAGGGGAGGATTCAGACTCTGAGCCAATCTTGGCACTGACCCTGCTAGCCTTTTTTAAAAGCCAGGATGAGAATCCTAATGATCAATTCTGAATGCAATCATTTCTGGTTTTCTAACAGAATGTTTGCTGTGCTGTCAGTACAGAAGAACGAGAACTGGCGGGTGGGGGTAGCCCTGTGAGGTAGGAAGAGAGAAGGAATTTTTCTCAAACAGTATTATGTGGTGGTAGTTTCTCTGTCCATGAGGGCCACCAGAAAGAAGCAAGGCCCATGGGTTCTTTTGAAATGCCTAAGGCACAGGCTAGACAGAAGAGCAGGAAAAGAGGCAATATGATGCAATGGGGAGAGAAGAAAGGAATAAGCATTTATAAAATACCTACTGCATACCAGACTCTACCCTAAGCATTTTATCAGTATTACTTCATGTAAACCTCACATCAACCCTTAGAGGTAAATGCTATTTTGTCTCCATTTTACATCTGAGGAAATTGAGCAAAACAGAGGTTAAATGATTTGCCCACAGTCACTCAGCTAGAAAGAATCTGAGACTGGATTTGAACTTAGGTCTTCCTGACTCCAGGTCCACCACTCTAACTTAGCATAAGATTTGGAGTGAGAAGACTTGTGTTCAAGGTTTGTCTCAAATTCGATTTGCCAACCATTTAGAATCTGAAGAGCCTTCCAAGTAAGGATTATTCCATACTTTTTTTTTTCAGTATTTGTATCCCCAGCACCCAGCACCATGCCTAGCCCATTGGAAGTACTTAAAGCATATTGATTGCTCACTAGGTCAGGCACCATGCTAGGTTGGGGAAAACAAAAATGAAAATGAAACAGTCTCTGCCCTCAATAGAGATTATGTTCTGGGGGTGGGAATAAAAGATGTAGACACATTCATGTAGATAAGATATATTCAAAACAAATACAAAGTAATTAACAGCTCAGGGAATCAGGGAAGGCTTTTCATTAGAGGAGATAAGCAGAGCTTTGAAAAGAAGAAGGGTTCCAGGATATAAAAGTGAGGAGGAAGGGCACTCCAGGCAAGAGGGATAGACTATGCAAATATGTGGAGATAAGAGATAATAGTAGTCTCTCAGTGACCGAGAATGACTACTGTCTTTGTGCGTTTTCATCTACATTGTACCCTCATATGGCTTTGAAGTCCAAAGACTGAGGCGCAAAGTTTGTGGCACATGGGGCATGGGACTCCAGTTGTTACGGGAGGTGCGGTTGTGGCCTGGTGTTGGCGTTCACGCGCAGCGGCGAGATGTCGGAGCAAAGGTGGTGGCGGCATGGTCAATGTGGGTTCACCAGCTGCTTCTGTCAGAGGCAGCGAGTTCTAGTTGCTTTGGTGTCATGCCAGCCCACTTCAAGTTGGACTTTAGCTGATTCTTGTATCTTTTCTTTGGTCGGCCTTGTTTCCTGAGTCCAGCTGACAGTTCACCATAGAATACCTGTCTTGGTATTTGCTGTGGGTCCATGCGGATGACGTGTCCAGACCATCGTAGCTGGGTTTTGAGGACCATGACTTCGATGCTGGTGGAGTTGGCTCTGTCGAGGACTTCCTGATTGGTGATTCGGTCCTGCCATCGGATCCTCATGATTGACCAGAGAGAGCATTGGTGGAATTGCTCCAACTGCTTCAGGTGCTTCCGGTACAGTGTCCATGTCTCGCAACCATACAGGAGCGAGCTGAGGACCACTGCGTTATACACTTTGAGCTTCGTCGCAGTGCTTACACCGCTGTGTTGGAGAACTTTGCAGCGCAGCCGCCCGAGTGCCTGGATGGCCTTTTGGATCCTGGCATTGATCTCATGGTCTAGGGTGCCCAGGTACTTGAAAGTGTTGATGTTAGAAAGCTGCATGCCGTCGATTGTAATGCACGGCTGGTTAGCTGGCCTCCCTGGTACAGGTTGGAACAGCACCTCTGTTTTGCTGAGGCTGATAGTCAGGCCAAACAGTTTTGTTGCTGTGGACAACCTGTCTACAATGGTTTGAAGATGATTTTCTTGGTGGGCCATGAGAGCACAGTCATCTGCAAAGAGAGCTTCCAGGATGAGTCTCTCTGTTGTCTTTGTTTTTGCAGTCAGGTGGTGATGGTCGAATAGTGAGCCATCCAGTCGATATTTGATGTAAACGCCCAGATTTAGATCCATCACAGCATGTTGTAATACTTGGGTGAAGTATAGGTTGAATAGCACTGGATCAAGGACGCAGCCTTGTTTCACGCCATTGGAGATGTTGAAGCAATCAGAAGTCTCTCCACCAGATAGGACTTCCCCTGTCATGTCAACATGAAAGAGCTGGATCAGTTTGACAAATTTTACTGGGCAACCGAGCTTGATGAGGATCACCCACAATGCATCCCTGTTCACCGTATTAAACGCCTTCATCAGCATTTGCCTCACCATGAAGACCATGTCAATGGTGCTGCGATCTGGTCAGAAGCCACATTGTGATTCAGGCAGGTTCTGCTCTGAAACAGATGACAGGAGTCTGTTGAGTATAACACGGGCGAGGATCTTTCCAGCAGTGGAGAGTAGTGAGATTCCTCTGTAGTTGTCACAGGCTGCTCATATGCCTTTGTTCTTGTATAGGGCTACAATGGAGGCATCTCTGAGTTCTGGGGGCATGTCTTCCTCTTCCCATATGCTGGTCAGCACTATGTGGAATGCCTGGAGTGCCTTTCCATTTACGGCCTTGTACACCTCGGCTGGGATCCCGTCTTTACTGGGTGCCTTGCCTGCACTCATTTGTTTAATGGCTTTTTGGACTTCCTCTATTGAAGGAGGGACGTCAAGTTGTTCAATGGTGCGGTTTGGGGGGATCTGGTCAAGGGCACTTTGGTCGACTGAAGAAGGTCGGTTGAGAAGCTGACTGAAGTGTTCTTTCCACCTGTTGCTGATGCCTTTTTTATCTTTTATGAGAGTGTCACCGTCAGAGGATAGCAAGGGAGTGGTGGTGGGTTTTAATGGCCCATAGACAGTCTTGAGGGCACTGAAAAATTGTTTGTAGTTTTTCGTATCAGCAAAGCACTGGATTTCTTCTGCCTTTTTTTCCCACCATCGGTCTTGCATCTTCCTGATCTCATGCTGTGCTGTGGCTTGGAGAGACTTGAATCTGTCCTTTTTAGGAGCAGAGTTTGGGTTATTTTGCCACTCCATAAAGGCTTTGTTCTTTTTGCTCAATAGGTCTTCAATAGCAGTGTTGTTCTCATCAAACCAGTCCTGGTGGTTGCATTGTTTGGGGCCTAGGACTGCCTTTGATGTTTCCTTCACTGCGTCTCTGAACTGGTTCCATTTCTCGGTTGAGCTTCCAGTGAGTGGTCCCTTGGCAGACAGCTTGTCATCCAGGCAGGACTGGAATGTTTGCAAATAAGATGGATCTCTAAGAGGACTCACGTTGTAAAATGTGCGAACTGTTTGGGCGTATTTTGGATGTCGAGGCGCAATGCGCATTTGAAGAGTTGCTCTAACCAATTGGTGGTCGGTCCAGCATTCAGCTCCTCTCATGGCCCTGGTGATTTGTACGTCCTGGATGTCTTGCCGGCATACAATGATGTAGTCAATGAGATGGCACTGTTTTGATCATAGGTGCATCCACGTTGTTTTATATTTGTTCGCTATTCTGAACACAATGTTTGTGATAGTGAGTTCAAACTCTGAGTATTTGCTGAGTAGCAATAGGCCGTTGTTGTTCATTTTGCCCACTCCGTGTTTGCCGAGCACTCCTTTCCATCTTTCATGGTCCTGGCCAACGCAGGTGTTGAAGTCTCCTAGTAGTATTAGCTTGTCATTTGTGGGCACTGAGTGCAGGACGGCACTTAGGTCAGAGTAGAACTGCTCGATGGTCTCCTCTGTGCTGGTCAGTGTAGGGATGTATGCGCTGATGATTGTGGCATACTGGTCTTTGCTGAGAGGCAAACGGATCTTCATGAGCCTCTCGCTGATGCCCACAGGCAAGTCTGGCAGCTGTTTGAGCAAACTGGTCTTGATAGCCAGGCCAACACCGTGGATTCTGTCTTCATTTGAAGCTCTACCTTTCCAGAAGAAGGTGTATCCAGTGGTGGGTTCGCTGAGTGATCCCTCTTCTGGTAAGCGTGTTTCGCTTAATGCTACAATGTCAATGTTATATCGTGCCAGTTCCTTACCGATTAGAGCTGTTCTTCTCTCAGGTCTTGGGGTATTCTCTCTATCAAATAATGTTCTGATGTTCCATGCTCCAAGTAGGAGTTTCTTTGTATTTTGTTTTCTTTGATTTCGGCCACTTAAAGGGATAACCCACCAGCCGCGGTGTGCTGACCGGGTGTTTGTAGAGCAGGCAATGTTTGGGACACCTTTTCTAGTCCCCTCCCTTGATTAGGGTGGGCAGTGCTGTCCTAGAGAGGGCTGCTCAGTCACCCAGGATGCTGCCGAACATCTCTGCTGCCCTACAGGGCCGAGCGACCACTGGTCCCTGGGCCGCCTACGGGCAAGATTGTGACTAAAACTGCCAGTGGTCACCTCCACCTGTTGCGTCGCCACTCCCCCATTGCCGCAGGTCTTGAAGAGGGGTGGACAGGGTTAGGATAGATGAGTGTGCACAAAGATACTTGTGCGTGACAGAGATTTAAATGGAAAAGTGGATAAGAGATAAAATGTTGTTATAAGGGGAGTCCTATATAAAGGAGGCTAATTTGCCTGGAGCAGGGAGTTTAGAGTATGTGTAGAGTTAATCATCTTGAACATCAAGATGAAGACAGGCTAGGAAGGTCTCACCCATGATTAGGCATGGGACCAATGTGGTATCATGAAAAGGACCCTGGATTTGAAATCAGAGGAACTGAATTTGAATCTTCACTCTGATACAAGCTGCCTTGTCCATAGCCCTATGAACCTGGGTTTCAGCTTCTGAGGAAGCTATGCCTACAAAAAGATTTATCAGAAAAAGATCTAAAGGGTTTAGTGGACTGCAAGCTCATTATGATTCAATGTTCTGCTCTGTCAGACAAAGAGAAATATAATAGCTAGAGCTAGATTATTCCCTGGAGGCAGCTGGGGGTACAGTATAAACAGACCATTAGGGCTGGAGTCAGGAAGACTTGAGTTCAAATCCAGGATCACACAGTAGCTATATGACTCTGGGCAAGTCATTTACTTTCTGTGTCAGTTTCTTCAACTATAAAATGAGAATAATAATAGCACCTGCTTTTTGAGGTTGCTGTTAGATTACAGTGGGCAAGTCATTTACTTTCTGTCTCAGTTTCTCCAACTGTAAAATGGGAACAATAATAGCACCTACTTTGCAAGGTTGTTGTGAGACTCCAATGAGATATTTGTAAAGTGCTGAGCATAATGCCTGGATGTAATAGGTGCTATATAAATGTTTATTCCCTCTCTGACCCCCAAGCAAGTACTTAGTCCCTTTGTCTTTGGTCCTTGCCAGACCAAATCTGGCAGGCTGTCTTCAGTTCCTGGGACTCCCTTGTTAAAAAGGGAACTGTTATAGTCAAGAGCAACCATGGAAGATCTTCACAAGAGGACAAATTGGGTGGTGGAAGATTTAGAAGATCACACCATAGGAAAACTAATATATGATGGATAGCCTAGAAAAGAGGAGACTCAGGGAGAACATGAGAGCTGTCTACAAGTGCCTAAAGTCTAGTCACATGGAAAAGGGCTAAGACTTGTTCTGTTGGGCCCCAGAGGCCTTGGAACTAAGAGCAATTAGGGAAAGCTACCCCAAAAAAAGTAAAACTCCACTTTGTCTGATGGGAAGGGGGGAAGGGGGAGAAACCCTTCCAAAGAATGATTCCTTTCCCAAAGAAGAAGGTGATATTTTGGGAGACAGTGGATTCCCTTCAGCCAAGGTCTTCAGTCAAAGACTATACCAATCCTCTCATTTTACAGATGAGAAAACTGAGGCAGAGAAAGAGACTCCCAAGGTCACACATAAGTGAAAGAACTGAGACTGGAATCTGGGTGTTCTGCTTCTCTGACTGGGATCTTTCCACTGGCCAGAGGCTCAAGAGGGAAGGAGAGCCTGAGGGGGAAAAAGTGCGAGGGAACTTCACAGTGCTCCCAGGTTCTGGCATCCCGGTTCCCCTCTCCTGAAGTCAACCCACCAGCAGTCATTAGAACCTAAATAGGTAACGACTGCCATCTAGCGGACATGTGGATGGCTACAGTTCAGAGCAAGCTTTCTTCCAAGAAGAAATCACTTAGATTCGTCAGGACATGAAAAAAAATGTGGGTTTCTATGTGTGTATGTTTGCGTACATGTGTGTACATATACACATGAATATGATATACATGGGTACAGAAGTGTATGCACGCTTTAATAATATAGATATTGTTCAATATATTCTTGTATTCATAATATAATAAGTATGTTCAATAATGTTACATTAATATTATATTAAATAATGCATCTATCATATTCTGTGTTGATATAATCTATTAAATAATATTGATTCATTAATATCTTGTTATATTAACATGTTATATTCTAATATAACATAATTAAATCATGTCAATATATTAAATATAAATTATTAAAGTATAAATGTACATATATAGTATATATGTGTGTATGTATATGTGTATCTATAGCCATGTATGCCATACTTTCATTGTGTGTGCACCTCTACCTGTGGGTCATATGTGTAACATGTATGTATTTGTACTGATTTTTTTCATCATGCCTGACTTTTCATGACCCCATTCAGGGTTTTCTTGGCAAAGATACTAGTGTGGTTT
The DNA here is from genome assembly GCF_027887165.1 of Monodelphis domestica. Taxonomy (NCBI): domain Eukaryota; kingdom Metazoa; phylum Chordata; class Mammalia; order Didelphimorphia; family Didelphidae; genus Monodelphis; species Monodelphis domestica. The sequence goes on from NC_077231.1 coordinate 97,940,655, forward strand.
TGTTGTTTCCTTCTCCAGCTCAATTTCCAGATGAGGAAACTAAGGCAATCAATGTTAGGTGACTTGCCCAGGGTCCCACAGCTAAGAAGTGTCTGAGACCAGATTTGAACCCAGGACTCCAGGGCCTGAGCTCTATCCATTGTACCATCCAGCTGCCCTATATGTATATGTATCTATATATGGATATTTCACATTTCCAGATACTCTCCAGTTTCATAAAATCTCGGATTCAAGAGGCAGGATGGTACTTAGAATTGGCCCACAAGCCAATTCTTGCTTGCCTGGCACAAGCTCTATGCCAAGAAGTGTGTGTATGTATATGTGTAAAATATTATAAGCTATTATGTGTGTGCATCATCTTTAGTATTTGCCAGACTGTCAGCCTGGTCACATAACAAACACCATGGCTTTCTCAGCCCAGCATTCAAAGCCCTCTGCAGTATGGCACTACCCTAACCCTTCCAGCTGGGTTTTTGCATGTTTTCCCTGCTCCCTAGGATAAAATGAAGCTCCATAACTCAAGCAAGAGATTTAGATACAGAGAGAAGAGAGGAGAGACAGACAGGCAGACAGAGAGAAGACCCAGGTTGAAATCCCACATCTGACACTTAATACTTATGTGAATCTAGTCCTCGTTTCCTCACTGTAAAATGGGAGTGGAGGTGAATGACATGAATAACAATTTACTCTCAATTTATGATCTAGCAATCACTGTCCCCTCAACATGCCCTGAGTTTCCCTACCTCCCTGCTCTTTCTGTAAAGAGCATAGCATAGTCAACAGAGCACTACCCTGGGTGTTACAAGGACCTGAGTTTAAATCCCAGATTTTGACAACTGATAAGGATGTGGTAAACTAGGCAGAAGCTGATTGAGGATGACTCTGAGGTTTGGTATGTAAGTACTGGGGAGAGAGAAAAGTAGAGGTAAAAGGAATTTGGAAAACAGGATAGATTTAGGGAGAAGAGAACAAATTTGGGTTTAGATATGGTCTATTTGAGATGCCAGTGAGGACAACAGGGGGAGCTGTCCAGCAGGAAGTTGGAGCTTCAAGAGCTGGCAATTGTTCCCCAAATTAATCTTCACAGAGCTAGCTAGGTAAATGATTTTGAATACCAACCAGAAGAGCTGACATTTTATCCCAAAAGCAATAGAGATCCAAAAACCTTCTTGAGGAGAAAGGTAACAGGATCAGACCTGTTCTTCAGAATGGCAATCTGGCAATTGCAAAAAATAGATCAGAGGGAGAGGAGAGACCCTGGAAGCAGAGAGCCTAATTCAGAGGTTATTGCAATATTCAAAGGAGGTGCTAAGGACCAGAACAAGAGTTGTGGCTATGGGGAGGGAAAACACTAGTGATGTTGTAGATAAAGGACTGACAAGATTTAGCAACTGAGGAAGAAAAAAAGGATCTCGGATTATTCAGAAGCTATAGCCTTTGGTGACTCAGAGTGGTGGAGTCCTCCCCAGAAGGGGGTGCAATTTAAGAGGAGGAATAGATTTATGGGGAAGGTTAACAAATTTCATTTTAGGTAGGTAGGTTACATTGGAGAGAATTCTCTGAAAAAAGTTAAAAGTCTGATATTAATGCAAAGGGATTCTTAATATTATTACAGGGGCTCCAGGTTAAGGAGAATGGTACTGTCTTGTCCATTTCTTGTGATTCAAGGAAAGGACACTGGAGTAGAGATAATAAACATGGGTTCTTGTTCTGGCTCTGACTCATATTAGATGTGTGACCTTGGCCATGTCCTTTTACCACTCTGAGCCTCAGTTTAGCCCTATGCTAGTCACTGGGAAAGATTGTACAGGCTTCTTGTCCTCAAGGAGTTAATTATCTAGTAGGAGAATGACACAAACACAAATAAAGATAATACTCAAATGATGGATCAATTGCATTGAAACATTTCAGAACAAAGTAAAGAAGGGAGTCATTTCCAACTCACTGGATAAAGTGGAATTTAACAGGAAAAAGAAAGATAGGGAAAGAGGAAGGGGAAGAAAGGAGGGAGGACAGAAAGAAGGGGAGGGAGAGTCAAAGACAGATCATTGTAGAATAGTCACCTTAAGAATCCAGGAAGAGGATCAGGCGTTTATAAAGGAAAGGTTAGAGTAGGAGAACATTCTATTTTTGTTTTTAAGTCAAAGGAAGAGAGAATCCAGTAAAAAGTGATGGTCAAGAGTGTCAAAGGCAGCAGAGAACTTGGAATATAAAGAGTGGCATTGTTTATGGGAGGAAGAGACAAACATTTGATTTGGTCATTAAAAAATCATTTGGTGACCTTTAAAAGAACAGTTTCAATAGAGCAGTCAAGGCAAAAACCAAATTGAAAACGGTTGATTAAGGACAGAGTGAGTATCAAAGAAGGGAAAACATCAGGTGTAGATAATTTCTTTACAACCTTTTCTACAAGAATTCTTTCCCAACCCTTAATCTTAGTGCTTTTCCCCTCAGATTATATCCAATTTACTAGTTAGAGAGAGACAGAGAGAGACAGAGAGAGAGACAGAGACAGAGACAGAGACAGAGACAGAGAGAGAGAGAGAGAGAGAGAGAGAGAGAGAGAGAGAGAGAGAGAGAGAGAGAGAGAGAGAGAGAGAGAGAGAGAGATGGGTAGATAGATGGGTAGATAGATGGATGGATGGATAATATATGTAGATAGGATGAAAAGACAGCTAGATAAATGGATGGCTAGATAAATATCTTTTTTGTACATAGTTCCTTGAATGTTGTCTCTCTCATTAGACTTTGAGTTCCTCAAAAGCATGAACTGTTTTTATTTTTTACTTTCTTTGTATCCCTAACTGTTAACACGCTGCCTAGAACACAGTAGGTACCTAATCAGATGTAGAAAACTTCACAGCCTTTCCTACAAAGTTACTCATTGAGTTGTCACATTTCAAGAAGTTTAGCCCTAATGGAGAAGAGAGAGATGAAATGATAGCTTGATCATTAAGAACAGTCAAGGAAAGACTTTTGTTGGGTTAGGGAAACCTAATCATGTTTGTAGGCCACAGGGAAAAACCCAGTGGCCAAGCAAGGTTTGGAAAAATGGAAGGGCCCAAGAGAAGGGATCAGCCTAAGTGAGGAAAGGAGATATCCTCTGCATTGAGCAGAGGGAAGAAGAGAAGAATGGGTGATGATGGACCTAACAAAGGGAACTCTTGTCCAATGGTCTCAATCATTTCTGAAGGAGGCTGTCATAAAAAGGATTGGTTATGGTATAGGGGAGTAAAACAAGAGGGAAAATAAGTTTTGGAACTATCCTTATATGGACATGGCATACTTCTCACAAAGTGGCAATGAAGCCCAAAAGGAAAATCCTTTGACATCCAGAAAGTCCATTTAGAATGGGAAGAATTATTACTATCTAGGCCAAAACCATTCTCCTTGTGACTCCACCACATACAGTTACCCTCCAGTCACACAGATGAATATCCATTCCCTTCTCTCCATGACAACTTTTCAACTATTTGGAAAAAAATTAACAACTCCTAGTACTAAATATGCAAATAACTTTTGCAGCATACAAGGGGGATGATTCAATATGCAAACGATTTCACCTTTTTTTTTTAACCCTTACCTTCTATCTTAGAATCAATATTGTTTATTGTTTCTAAGGCACAAGAGCAGTAAGTGTGAGGCAATGGAGGTTAAGAGACTTGCCCAGGACCACAAAGTTAGGCAGTGTCTGAGTTCAGATTTGAAAAGAGGATCTCCCATCTCTAGACCTGGTTCTCAATCCTCTGAGCCACACAGTTGCCCCTACATCTCTAGGCCTGGCTCTCAATCCTCTGAGTCACAAAGCTGCCCCTGCAATGAACTCTTCTTAAGACATCCAGGGCTTTCCAAAACCCCAGATGTGACTGACCTCTTATAAATTTCCAAGTAACCATCAATAGCTCACATTTCCAGTGTTTTACAGTTCAAAAACACTTTCCCCCCAACAACCTTTTCAGACAGGTAACGTATCATATCCACTTTACAGATTGGAAAATTAATGTCCAGAGTACAACCTGTAAGCATCGAAGCCCTAGAATGAAGTCTAGCTCTTCCAGCACAAAATTCAGAACTCATTCTAATGTATCTTTCTTCTACTGAAAGGACTCCAAAAGAAAATGGACTTGGGGGCAGGGGTGATACTTTATTTAAAATGAAATTATTATCTGCCTTAGACAAATGAATTTGGAATCAGGGAAACCTGAGTTTGAATTCTGTCTCTCACATTACCCATAGTTACCCATCTAACTTCCTGGTCCTCAGTTTCCTCACCTATAAAGTGATGGTATTAGACTAGATCATCTCTAAAGTTCACCAAGAGCAATGGATAGAATTTGTGGAAAAGTAGATTTCATTTTAATGTCAAGAAAACTTCCTAACAATAAGAATAGTCCTAAATTACAATCGATGTCTTCATAGTTGGTCAACTAAGATACACATATATTCAATACCTACTATGTGCTAAGCACCAAGGCTCCAAGGAAAGGTAAAAGATAGTCTGCTCCCAAGTTACTCTCAGTCTATGGAGGTGGTAAACTCCCCATCCCCAGAAACATTCAAATAGAAGGTAAATTACTGTGGATTAAATTACTGTGGTTAAAAAAGGAATTCCCATTTAATGAGGGTTGAACCATGCCCTCTGAGGTCCCCCCTCAACCCTGAGATTCTATAAAGTCATAATTAGATTCATTCAATTCAACCCAACAAACATTGATTAAATGGCCACTGTGTGCAAGGATGGACAGCTGGGGCACAGTGGATAGAAATTGGGTATAGAAACTCAGGGACATCTAGTTTAAGTTCTAACCCTTTTAAATACTGTCTGTGTGACCTGAGCAAGTACTTAATATCTCAAATAGAAATTGCAGTTGATGCAATGGCTGAGAGTTCCCTCAATTAATGGGGGGGGGGGGGAGGGGGCAGGGCACGGGTTCTGTATTTAATCCGGTAAGGTGCAAACACTAAAGATTTTCTTTTTAGTATTAGACCTGTACTTTGATTGGCAGAGGGAACTTCCAGGCAGGAAACTCCCTCTTCCGATGCAGCTCATCATCAGTTTGTAGTGTATAGACAAAGAGATAGGGTGAAGTGGATAGAGCAGGGAACCTGGAGCCAAGAACACCTGAGCTTAACCTAACAGCAGACACTTTCTAGTTGTGACATTGGGGAAACTACTTACCCAGTTTATCTCGGTTTACTCGTTTGTGAAAGTTCCGTGTCCATTTAATATACCTTCCTGCTTCTAAAGACTTAAAAAAAAAAATTGGGAATTGGCCCCTGGGGATGGGAGTGAGAGGTTTAAGGCTTCAGGAGAAGTAGGATGAATGGCATAGTATCGGAAGGAGGAAGGAAATAATAAGTATTAAAAACGTACTGGGGGGAGGGTGGGGCGGCAGCAAGGTAGCTCAGTGAATAGAGTCAGGTCTAGAGACTCAAATCTGACCTCAGACACTTCCCCGCTGTATGTCCCTGGGCAAGTCACTTAACCCTGTTAGCCTCAGTTTCTTCATCTGTAAAGTGGAAGTGATGAAAAAAGCGACTAGCTCCCAGGGTTGCTCTTCGGGCAATATTTGTAAACTACTATGCATACTTTAAAGCGCTGTATTAACGCTGCCTGCAGTTATAGTCGTTATTAATAATTACAACGCTCCCGGAAGCCAGGCGCACAGGTAGCGCAAGTAGCGTAGGTGGCGTGCACACTGCGCGCGCCCTGCCCGCCAGAGACAGTGACAGGAGCAGGGGCGGGAGCTAGAGTAGGAGCTGGGCAGGTATTCGATGAGCTCGGCGCTCCTCCCCTCTTTCTCCTCCCTCCTCCTCTCCCCCACTCCCCCGCCTCTCGGCCCCGGCCGCCCGCCGCGGTGGAGGCGCTCGGCGCTCGGCTGCGGCGGCCTGGCGGCTATCCGCTCTTCTCTCCCTCTCAAGATGGCGGCGGTCGGCGGCGCTGAGGCGGGAGCCGGGCCCGCGGAGTGAAGGTAGCGGCGAGCAGCGACCCCGCCCGCCCCGCCTGGCCGGGCCCCTTGGGCGCCCGCCACCCCCGTCCCGCGCCCTACCGCCGCCCTGGGTCCGCGCCACTAGCCCTAGGCCATCTCCCTACGCCGCGCGGCCTAGGCCTGGGCCTAAGCCGGGGGCTGGAGTGGCGGTGGCGACCCGGCGCGAGGCGGTGGCCCAGGGCGGCCGGAGCGGGGCCGGCAGGGCGGGACGTATTCAAACAGAAGGCGGGAAAGTGGCGGCGGGGGCCAGGGGCGGGCGCGCGCACGGGGCCGCACGAGGCCAGGGCAGCCCCGCCCCCCCGCGCCTGCCCAGTGCCCGCCCCCGCCGCGGGGGGCGCCCTGGAGGCCGCGGGCTTGGACGCTGGATCCGGGTGGGCGCGGGCAAGCGGGCGGGGGGCCAGGGGACCGTGCGGGTAGGGACCCCGGAGTCCAGGGAGTCCCGAGTGGCTCAAGCCCCCAGATCTGGAGCCCAAAGGCGTCTTGGGCCATCTAGGCCCAACTCTCCCCGTTTTACAGATGGGGAAACTGAGGCACAGGACAGGGAAGGCAGGGAGACCTCACCTGTGAGCCCAGAGAGGCTCATTCCCCAGACCAGGGCATCCCAGAACACCAGAGTTAGAGCTTGAAAGGACCTTAGAGGTCAAGTTCAATTCCTCTTATTTTTACATGTGGAGAAACTGAGGCAGGAAGACTATGCCTGTGAGCCCAGGGAGTCAGTCTGCCAAGTGTAGAACATTTGAGAACCTTTGGCATAAACCTCAAAGGCACTTATGGGGCTATCCAGTACAACCACCTCCCCCCAATCTACAGATGGGGAAGCTGAGGCACAGGGAAGGAAAAGAGGGTAAAATGCATCCATGAGCCCAGGGAGGCAGACTCCCCAATTTAGAGTATATGAGAACCCTATACATAAAGCCCAGAAGGACCTCTGATCATCAGTACAAACCCCAACCCCTGTCATACAGATGGGGAAACTGAGGTGCAGAGAAGGAGAATAGAATGGATCAGTGAATCTAGGTCTGCTGATCCTCCCTCTAGAGCATACCAAGGCACCAGACTTAGAGCTGGAAGGGATCTTAGAGATAAAGTTCAACTCCCCTTCTTTTTACATATGGGAAAACTAAGTCACTAAGAAGGAAATAGATGGGATACATCAGGAGGTCCACGTCTAAAGAATACTACAACCTTAGTCTAACATCTGGAAAAGATCTTAAAGATCATCCAGGCCAACCCCCTCATTTCATAGAGAAGGTATAAAGTGTAGAGGGGCCTATAATAGGTCTAAAGACTTCGAGCTAGGCAGGATCCTAGAGACCTTGAGGTCCCACCTTTCCGTTTAAAGATGGATAAACTGAGGCCCATAAAGGTCGTAGGGTTAAATCTGGAAGCACCTTCATGGCTATCTTGATCAACCACTTAATTTTATAGACAAGGTACAGAAAAAGGAATGATTGTGGAAGAATCAGGGAGAGTCTAAGGCTTGTGACACCCAGCCTAGATTATAAGACTGAAAGGATTTTACAGATGAGCAAGCATGAGTCTCAGTGAGGTATCAGATTTAGAACCAGGAAGGGCCCTTAGAGGCCTTCTGGGCCTACCTTCTCATTAACTTATGAGGAGACTAAGGCCCAGAGAGATCTTACATTTAGACCTGGAAGTCTTTTAGTCCCTCATTGTAAAGATGTGGAAACTGAGGCTTGGGGAGGTCAAAATCAATTTTCTCAAGTCCAAGTGGGTAGAAAGTAGTAGTCATATTTGAATCCTGGACTAGCAACTAAATCCATTTTTCTTCCACTAGACCACAGGAGGGACTAGAGTTCAGCTATTCTAAAACCCAGTCCAGAAGGTAATAGGATCATAGATTCAGAGCTAAGAGACCTTAAGGATAATCTAGCCCAGACCTGTTTTTCAAGTGGAGAAAACAAACCTAAAAGGGAGAAGAGAGTTAAACAGAAATTCAAGGATTCTGATTCCCAGGCCAACAGATGGACCATAGGATTGGGAACTTAGAGTCAAGAGGGACTTTAAAAATTGACCAGTCCAATCCTGTCATTTTGTCAGAGGGGAATACAGTTGAATTCCCTTTACATTTTTAAACATCTTTTATGTGCTAATCCCTGGAGATACAAAGACAAAAAATAGATCTAGAGAGGACTGAGAACTGAGGGCTCCTCCCTAAGCCAGGATATCAGAGAATCATGCATAGATTTAGAACTAGAAGGGCCTAGGGAGGTCATCTCAGGCCACCCATCCTCTAGAAAATGAGGATAACAGCTTGGTGAGGGGGCAAAATCCAAACCAAGGTGTTCTGATCCCCAGTCTAGGGGATCACAGAATTAGGGCTGGAAGGGACCCTAAAGGCCCTCTAATGAATCCCCTCTTTTTACAGATGGGCAATCTAATTCAACAGGCATTTATTAAGCATCCACTATGTGCAGGACTGTATTCTATGTGCTAGGTATAAACAAAGCCAAGAAAACTGGGCCAGACTTGGGGAGGTATTTTAATTCCCTTTCAGATGGATCATAAAGAACATAGATTTACAGCTGGAAAGGACCTAATAGAGATAATCTGGGCCTATCTCATAATTTTACAGATGAGGAAACAATCTAAGAGAGAGGGAAGGGGTTCCCCCTATATTTTTGTTTAGTAACCAGAGAGCCCTCTTCAGTGCCTAATGGTGCAGTGAAGATGACCTAGGTTCTAGGAAGCCATCCTAGGGACATTCAGTCTCAGGCTGGGCTTTCAGTGTGAGCCTTAACAATGGACTGCATATCCACTCTGAAGACCAGCCTGACTGTATTCTGACACATTACTGCAGAAGCTCAGGACTACTGAGATCCAGAAGGAGAAGAGTAATGCTCACACTGGCCCAATGGAAGATACTGAAGGTGAGGACTTCAGTGGCCATGCCCAGTTTGTCAATAACTAATCATAGAGGCCCTCAATGGCTTGTCTGGGGTTATTCTAAACAATGTGCTGTGGGTGATGGTCTTGCCTACAAAACTGGATTAGAAACTCATGAGGACCATAGGATTTATCACTAGGGGGAGCTTAGAGGTCATGAGCACCTTTGTTTTAGGGTTCACTTAGGAAAGGTCACCCCAAGATGACTGAGTAATATCTTGGTGTGCTCAGGGCCTAACACAGCTCTTGCCACATAGCAGGCACTTAGCACCCAGGCCCTCCAAATACAAATCTTGACAATTTTGTCTGCCACCCGGCTAGATAATTTGTGAGCTATTTTCACTCCAGGAGAGGCAGCAAGGTACATGAGAAGGGACTGGATTTGGAACCAGCTACTCTGGGTTTGACTGCTTCACAGATGCCCAGAATCTGAGGGTTGGGAGGGAATTCAGAGAGAAGAGAGGTCATCCTGGAACTGAGCTTCACTGCCTCCAGCATCCTATTCAGTGGCTGGCCAGCCAAGTATGATGAAGATCCCCAGTCAGGGACTGCCCCAGAGGAGACAATTCATTCTCCTCTGAGCAGTTCTGATAACTACTAAGCCTCCATCACTTCCATCCTTCTTGGAGTTTTTGAGTGCTTTTAGAGGCTTCCTTGTTGATATGTCCTCACTTTCCCTCCAGGCCTACTTCTTATTGGCCCTTCCATTAAATACATTGTATCTCATTATAGAACTAGAAGGAAATTCTTAGGGCAGTTGTTAATCTTTTTTGTATCATAGACCCCGTTGAGTGTTTGGGAATACTTTGTTCTTCTTAAAACAAAATTTTTAAATGCATAATATAGAAAACTTTGTATTAAGACCAATTATATTGAAATGAAGATGTAATTTTTTTCTACCCAGGTTCCTAGAACCCTTAAAATCTATCCACCAACACCTTAGCTTAGTTAGACTCAATTGTCCAGGTTCACAGACCTGGAAAAAGATAAGTGATATGCCTAAAATCATAAAGGGATTAAGTAGGAGGACTAGAATTACTTAGGTCCACTAATTCCAAATTGAACACTGACCAGCATGCTGTGTTAGGATTGGACAAGTCAATTTCTTCTGCTCTTTGGTTTCTTAATCTATAAATTGAGGGATCAGGGTGGAGTAATCTCAACCAACATTTATTAAATGCTCACTACTGGCAAGGTAGTGGTGACAGACTGATAGGAGGAGAAGGCATGTTGGAGCAAGGAGAAAACTTCAGATAATATATGCAAGAAAATTTTGAGGAAAAAGAGCCCCTGAGTGATTTCTGAGATCCTTCCTCATTCCAAATTCTGATTACCAATTTAATCCTTAATTATTCTATACCAGAATATAAGGCAGTGGTTTTAAAAATGTTTTGATCACTTTTTCAATATAATTGATTTGTAATCCTATGCTTTTATATATATATATATGTATATACATATATATATATATGTATATACATATACATATATATATATATATATATACATATATATATATATATATATATATATATATATATATATATATATATATATATATATATATATATATATAACCCTTACCTTCTGTCTTGGAACCAATTGGTTCCAAGGCAGAAAAGCAGTAAGGGCTAGGCAATGGGGGTCACTTGCCCAAGATTACACAGCTGGGAAGTGAGGACCTCCCATCTCTAGGCCTGGCTCTCAATCCACTAAGCTACCCAGCTGCCCCCCTATGCTTTTTATTTTACGAATTTTTTACCCCTTTCTTTTCTGTCCCAGTAACAACTCTAGGACAAAAGGGCAAGGGCTAGGCAAATAGATTTAAGTGACTTACCCATGGTCATACAGCCAAGAAATATCTGAGACCAAATTTGAATCCAGACCCTCCTGTATTTTATGCATTTTAAAACATTTTTATAAGAAGTAATCCATAACTCTCACCAGACTATCATAGGAGTCCATGCACAGAAAAAGTTAAGGGCCTTTGATGGTAGGACAAATCACATCCTTTCTCTGGGCCTCTGTGAATTGAGGAGGTTGGACTAGGTCATTTCTAAGGTCCCTTCCAGATCTGATGTTCTATGATCCATAAGAATTGAAAGGTTCTCTTCATTCCTTTGTCTGGCAGTTGCCACAGAGGTGTCCACCAAGCACTGCTGATTTGGCAGAGGATACAATGGTGGCCTCAAGTATTTGTATAAATAATGAGTTTTGTGTTCGTTTTAGTCTGCAATGTGCTTTGAACATTCCTCACTTGTGGGATTGCCTATTTGGAGGATAGGAATCATGTTTTTTATTTCCTTTCTCATGACTATGATACTGTATTACATGATATTGTATTCTCCAAGGGAAAAGATTCCTGTTCCTACTTTCTGTTGGCCTAGTTGGAAACTGATTTCACATTCTCTTTATAGCTCAAAGAAATAAAACATTCTAAATTCTGAGTGCAAATTATTGCTATTAGGGAGAATTTGTATCAATGGAGGTTTTTCAGCATTGCTTTTTATAGGAACTATTGCCAGAAATTCTCATTTGCTTACTAATGAGTTGTTGCTTTATTTAGTTGTGCCTCTTTCCAAGTACAAAGATATCTGTCCCTATCCCAACTTGTCTATAGCTCAGAAACTTGCAGGGCCGGTAGGGGCTGAGAGTGCTGCAGAGATCCTAGGAGAAAGGCAATGGGTCCTGGCTGAAGGCTGAAATTCTGTGCTGGCATGTGAAGAACCTGGGACAGAAGGGAGAAGATGCCCTCCTAACCACTAAAGCCCTGGAACTCATTGGGAGCTAACAGAGATTCGGGATGTGTTGGAGAAAGCATCTGTAACCGTACTGACCGATGTTTGAAGCTTCCTAAAGATGAGCTTGGCACGAAAAGGAGGCAGTCTGGAAGACAGCATCTTGATTCTCAGCAATTCCTGGATCTAACTTAGAATGTCCAATTTATAGATTGGACTTTGTTCTTTTGCCATAATCAATTAGAACCCCAGGAAGAAGAAACTGTTTAGTGTTAGCTGAAACTGAAATGATTTTAAGTCCGATTTTGAAATTTTTAAATATCAAATAACCCCCTTTCCACATCATGTATAAAAATGCTAAAGGAACCATAGAACATAAATATTTTTCAGAATCATCTGCTTGGGTGCTTAGAGTGCTTCTTTCTCTTCTAGAGTATCAGCTTCTCTCCTGACATAAGGGTCAGTTGTATTTTCTTAGCCTATAGAATTAAGCATTCCTTTAAAAGCCAGCTTCAACATTCTGATCTTCACTTCCATGTGTTTTGCTGTCTTAAAGGTTTATTGACCTATAGTTCAACTAAACTCCCCATTTTCTTATAGGAAAGACAAAACTAATTTTTTTTAACATTCTCACTGAATTAGTAATCCTCAAGATCTGCCGCCTGAGTTTAACTCCCTATTTTTATAAAATCCAAGACCTGTTAGGGAACTCACTATATCAACTGGTTATAAATTGACTAGATTCCACCTTTTTTTCACCCTGATCTCTAAGCCAACAACCACATACTGAATTAATGTATTGTTTTTAAAGACCATTGAAATTAATTTCCCGTCATTAGGGCTAAAATAGACCAGTGTGCATTTCATTATAGATTTCCAAATTCAGACCATACTTTGTTTAAAAAGTTGTTAGGCATCTTAGCTTCTTTTTCTAATTCATAAGATTACCTCTGCATATTGTTAAGAAATCATTCAGTAATAGAATTCCTAGGAACATTATACAAAGTAATCTGTGCTTACCTCTCCTTAGATGAGCAGTTCCTTGTTAATCTGTTTCTCATCACAAGCAATTTTGTAAATCCACTGGCAGTTTTAAGAAGCATTATTTTTGTAGGCCTAGTAAATTATCTCCACTTCTTCCACTCCATTCTCTTATGCTTTCCTTGAAAACTCCCATCCTAACTGTGGAACCTGTTATATGGCCCATCCAAAGCTGCTGAGTTTTTTGACATACAAACAAGGTTTTGAGTGTAATTTCCAGGCTCCAGCTTCATCCCAGCTTTTAAAATTTGAGAGAGAAGAGGAGGCTTTATTTCCTCTTTACATGTCAGTAACTATATCGGTATTGAATATTTCATAATTGTTTTCTGTTCAGTTTCTCCAAATGACTCTTAGACTCTTACTATCCTCAAATTGCTATATTTTCTTGCCAAAATGGAAATCTTTGTCAGAGGAAAATTATGTATTTCTATCAAGTTCATCACCTTGGGGCACATGTTAATAAGTAACTGAAAAAATATTTGAGGATTAAAGAAGAGATACATCTTTCATTAGTCCATTGGTGCCATCACCAGCTAGGTGGAAAGATGAAGAGATTGGGCCTGGTTTAGAGCTAGGATGACCAGTACTGGCTTCAGGGATGTAGGAAACATTACATATGTGACTTGCTTTCTTGTGCTCCACCCCCCTTCTCCAAAGTCATATTTCTTCTTCTTTCCCAACAGTAAGGTGAAGCCAGTAATTCCCATAGCGTCAGTCTATCTGACCTCTCTAGCTTCCATTAAGTCTATTCTTCATTTCTACTTCCTGCTTTGTAAGATAACAGAGATCTCTTTCAAATTTTATTTGCTGATAAAATATTTTACTTACAGCTTATCCATCTCAGAATCATATTTAAATCTACTAATGAAAAGCAATATGTATATAAATAATAATGTATATATAAAACAATTATGTGGGATTTTAATTCCCTTCTTTTTATCAAGTTACCCCTAATATCTCCTTGATAATTATTGCCTAGTGAAGCATCCTTAAAATTTCCAAATTCTGTTTTACTATGAATGGGAAATACATTCTTTTTAAACTTTCAAGTCAGGGCAAGAATCTTATTTGATGATTTCACAAGACAATTCCAAATATACCTAGTGTGTATTAAGACTGCTTAAAATTCCCTGCAAAGATATGGGTGGTGTTCCTTTGTAACATCTTGTGTTCCCAAGGATATCTGATAGATTTCAGTTTTTTCTGTACTTAAATTTTAGCAAGACCATCTTTGATGTTTAAAAAAAAAATAAAAATGAATGCTAGCATATATTTTTTATTTAATTCTCAACTATTTATAACTCTTTAAGTTACTGTGAATGCCAGTAATATATGACAATCTTAACATTTTTTTTGCTGATTCCAATTAATCTATATTCAGGAAAATAATATCCTCTCTTTTTGCCAAAACAGTCCTATTAAAAATCATTTCACTAGTTCTGAAAGATGCCATTGAACCATTTAGTATGTCACTCACTTTTTCAACTGTTTTGATGAATTCTTAACCTAACAAAATCCTTTTATAAAAATTCTGCTCTAAAGGGCATTGCTACAGTGATATCTACCTGTCTGTTGAAATCTCAGTACAATAGATTCCCCTCTGTCACCATTTCAGCCAATGTAAGATCATTTTACACTCTTTTGTATGTACAGTGTAATCTGTTTCTCCGACAGCCTCCTGGATCTTTGTCGTCTGTGACCATGAATGAACCTAGCCCATTGGCTTCCGTCTTTTCACCCTGCTCAGTTATCTTAGTCCCTCTTGACAGGCCTTTTTTTTTTGCATAGGAATTTGTACTTCTAAGAAGCACAACTTTGAATTATGAATCAAACCACATGATTAGGCCTAGTGCACCTTCTGCAATTGGAACCCCTCTAGATTTACAGGAAGCATGAGGAGGTGACAAGATGTCCCTTTATTTCTTGCTGTCCTTTCCTTCAGTGGATGACTGCTCATTTCCATCTGGAAGCCTTCTTGGCCTCTGCAGTGATTCCCCTCACAGGAAGGTTTTCATTCTTTGTTTCTCAGGCCTGGTCCTGTAGCGGGGAAGGAGTCTGGAAACGTCGCCACATTCTCAGTCCTGCAGGACGGCCATGGCTTATGATGACTCCAGGAAGAAAGAAGGTATGACCCCTTAATCTGAGAAGCGTTCCAGAGGGGGTGCCCTCTTCAGTCCCTGCAGCCCATGGAGTGAGAGGCCAGGACTGAGAATCACATCTTGCTCCCATCTAGGATGGTACAGAACACTGTTCTTAGGATGCCCAGTCTCTACAGCATTCTCAGACTGGGTCCATGAAAATGGAAAAGCAAGACAGGGGGTTCCAGCATGAGAGCCACGAAATTAGCTTGTTTTCCTGGGCTGAGACCCTGCAGCACTCTTGGACCTTGCCAGCTCCAGTGAGCAAGAAATTGGGGATAGGAGTCATAGTTTGTCCTCCCACACAGAAGCAGATCACACTAATCTTTATTCTTCTGAGCCTGCCCTTTGTAGTGCTCTTGACCACTGCTTAATTGAGAAAAAGAGACCCCACCCAAGGGTGGATGTTAGGTTTTTTTACAGCCTAGGAAGTGTCACTCCCTCAGGTCTTGAGTCCAGTATTCCAGCTGGAGAATAAAAAAATGCCCTCCTTCCCTTGGATCCAGGCACTTTACTCTGATGAAATTATCAACCATGATAATTATGGAGTAGAGAGGCTGCTGCTTTACATGTGTGGGGATTTAAAAGTTTTTTCAAAGTTTCTGATTTTCCTTCCTCAAATACTCATGTGACTTTCAGATTGCTTTGATGGTGACCGAAGTTTGGAGGACATAGGACTGGCAGCTGGCCGGAGCCAACGAGAGAAAAGACGTTCTTACAAGGATCTTTTAAGAGAAGAAGAGGAGATTGCTGCTCAGGTCAGGAAGTCCTCCAAGAAGAGACTGAAGGTAAGGCATTGATCCTTCAGGGTAGGGCAATTATGTCCTATCTTTCATAGCTAACAAAGAGAAAGCTTCTCTCCTATATTGTTGGGTATTTTCCCCTTTTTCCTTTTTTTGCTTTTTTAATTTTTTTTGTTTGTTTATCTATTTCTAAAGCCATGAATTGACAGAGAGCCAAGCATGATTTCTAAAGGGTTCTTTGCTTGCCTCCTTGAACAGCTGTCAATGCCTATTCCTCTCCCTTGGTTCTAGGAGAGAGCTCTCTTCTCCCTGGGCACGGACACGCACAAGAGGAGGAGGAAGCATTCCTCCGGCGAGTCCTGCTATGGAGGTGAGGACAGAATCGGGGCCACAGGAGTCGGGGTGAGGGAAAGGGGTCCCAATGTTGCTGACTCAGTGGCCTATTTAACAGGACAGTGGTTCTTGTTCTGATTGCCGATAAACCAGTGTGAAGGAGGAGAGAGGTGGAGGGCTGGGATTGTGGAGGATTCAGCATAGAAGAACAGTCTTCATTTGTGATACACCAGGTACCAGGTTCCCTCTACCCCTCCCCCACCATCCACTTGTCTCTTGCCCATTCCTCTCTAGCACCCCCTTTGCCATATATGGTTCTCATGCCCTCTGGCCTGCACCTGTGGGTCACTTCTCCCTCTTCTGGAACATAACTACATATCCACTCCTGCCTAAGACCAGTTCTTCTTGGCCATGTAATAAGCACAGCTGAAGAGACTAACCCTTTTCCCCAGTGGGTTTGGCCTGGACACAAAGCCAGATGATGCTCTGAATTCTAAATTATAACCTACCTTAATCCCACAGCTCTGTTCCATCCTCCGGGGTGTGTTCTGTTTGGTTGCCTGTGAAGACTTATGAGTGGCCTGCTGCCTCCCAGTTCCAGAGGCAGATGGTTACAACAAGCCAGGATGTGCATGGGCATTCACTTCTGAGTGCTTCAACCATTTGGAGGGTCCCCCCCCTCTCCCCTTCCTATTGGCCTCTTTCTTCTTCCTGCTGGTGGGGTGTCTGGTGAGAAGGGGGAGCACATTTGAAGTTGCCTCCCATCATTCTGAAACTCTCTTTATTTTGATGATTTTCAGATCTTTCTCCTTTGGAGTCATCACAGAAGAAAAAAAAGAAGGTGGTACCAAGTCCCCCAACCTCTGATACAGCCATGGACCTACTAAAGGCCATCACATCCCCCCTAGCAACAGGCTCCAAACCCCCCAGAAAGACTGGGGAGAAATCCTCATTTTCTTCCTTTAGCTCCTCAAGCTACTCAGAAAGCAAAAAGGAGCAGCACCCCAGGAAAAAAGTGAGCAGCAGCAGTGGGGAGCTTTCCCTTGAGGACAGCGGCTTCCACAAGGCCAAAAAAATGAAGCCTCTCTATGTTAATACAGAGACCTTGACCCTTCGAGAGCCAGATGGCTTAAAAATGAAACTTATTCTCTCGCCCAAGGAGAAGGAAGGTAGGACAGGTGATGAGGAACCTTTTCAGAATCCTTCTCAACAGGGGACAACCAAAAAATCCTCTAAGAAATCAGCTCGAGATGAGCAGGGCACTTTTCTCCTTGGGCACGAGCTGCACAGTTTCCTAAAAACAGCCAGGAAGAAGCACAAGCCAGCCCCAGACCAACATCCCTCACCTGGCCCGGAAAGCTTTGGGTCAGATGCTTCCATCTTTCCAGAGTCACACACCGCTGACTATGAGCTCTCAAATGTTGAACCTGCCCTGGAGTCAGGCTCATCCTCTGGGGGTGAGCTAGAGGCCGGTGAACTAGTGATTGATGACTCTTACCGGGAGATTAAGAAGAAGAAGAAATCCAAGAAGAGCAAAAAGAAGAAAGACAAGGAGAGGCATAAGGAGAAGCGCCACTCCAAGTCTAAGAAGGGCCCTGGACTCTCTGCTGCAGTCACCACTATAGGAGAGGCCACGGGCACCAGCCCTGCACCCCCACCCCCTACCAGCACACCTTTCCCTGGAGCTGTGCCTCCACCACCGCCGCCGCCACCGTTGCCGCCACCACCACCACCACCACCACCACCACCAGTCTTCCACACTGATGGACAGAGTGAGAAGAAGAAGAAGAAAGAAGAGAAGGAGAAAGAAAAGGCAGAGAAAGCAGAAAAGGTAAAGAATTGGCCGGCTAGGGTGAAAGTAGCCTTGGACAACTTACTTGAGGCTCTCTAGGGCCCAGAGGAGTTCCCTTAATTACTAACAGCTTCTCTGCACTCAGATGCTCTTCCAGCACATCCCCATGGAGCTGCCAGGGCTGGCTTGAACCAGTGCCAAGGATGGTTTCCATAACTCAGCAGTATTGTTGATGGAAGAGCAGTGTCAAAACAGGGACAATTTTTAGTGGTCAAATGGAAATGGCCAGAAGTGATAGAATAATAACCAGGCACATTAATGAAACTCTTTAATATCTTTCCTGGGGATTCCAACCAAGGTAATGTTCTTAGGTGGGATTAGATGTTTTTTATTTAAATTCATTGTTGTTTGAAATGCAAAATCACCTGGAATTGACATTGGGACAGAATGAGATTTCTGCCTAGTGACTGTACTGTAGTCTATGATTGTATGATCACAAATTTTGTTTCTTTGTCATTCCATAGAAGGGGAGTCCAGTAGAAAGAGTTAAAGCTAAAACTACCAGAGAACTCGAATGACTTCTTTACCCAGAAAAGCAGCTAATATGTTAAATATTAGGAAAGAGAAATTCCATTCAATATCATGGTTTAGTACAATGTTTTTCTTTGTAATGGTTACCTTTTTTGAACAACAAAGCTATTTCTCTCTTAAAGAAAAAAATCCTAACTAATCTGAAAAAGTAGTCATAGGCCATAAGTATGACGATGTGAACCATAGTGGGAAAAGGCCACTTTGGATTTTAAGCACCAGTGGGACGTGACAGCAAGGCTGTCTTCTAGACAGTTGGAAATAGAGGTCAGGATAGGGAACATCAATGACAGTTGAAGACCTCAGTGTGGAGGTGAGATGTAAAACTATGAACCAGTATGATCTCCAAAACAGGAGAAGGGGATGAGGAGAACACTGCATCAGAGACCCATCCCAGAAATGAAAGTTTCAGAAGGGAGGGAGGAATAATCAGTGCCTGGTGCTTCAGGCTAGTGATGCCAGTGACTTTGGGTAGAACCATTTCATTTGAGTGGCAAGAGTGGAAGCCACTGTGCAAAACATTGAAAAATAAATGGCCAGTAAAAGCATGGTTTCAGGGCTGGGCCCCTCCTTTAGAAAAGAGTGGGGAGGAGCCAGCTAGATGACTCAGTAGATAGATCTCCAGGCCTAGAGACAGGTCCTAGTTTCAAATCTGGCATCAGTTACTTCCTAGTTCACTTAACCCCAATTGCCTAATCCTTTCCCCTTTTTTCTTGGAATTGTTACTAGGATAAAAAATAAAGGTTTAAAAAATGAAAACAGCTGGGGGACAGGTTATGGGAAGATTAAGAAGAGCCAGGGGAGCCAGACTATAGAGAGAGGACATCACTAAGGAAGCAGGTCCTCAGAGGAAATGAATTTCAAAGTTAGAAAGAGAGGTTTAGCCTTGGAAACATGAAGGGAGAGAAGAAAATAAAGGAAGGAAATAAATTGGGTAAAAAAGAACTGTCAATGTGACTTTAGGCTTTTCTCTCCAAGATTTACTAACTGACTGACAACAGCAAAGACTTGCCTGCTATGTGGCAAGGCAAGAGGAGTTCAAGAGGATAGGGTTGAAGTCCTTGATCTCACCCCCCTTTCCTGGTTTAGACCAAAAATATCTAGAAAGGACCTAATATCAGAACTTGGGGAATAGAATCCTAGAAATAGAAGAAACTTCTGAGACCCTCCCTGAACCATAATCCACTTCTGTCAGACTCCTAACAAATGGTCATCCAGGCTGTGCCTAAAGACCTCTAGTGTAGAGGCAGCTAGTTGGCACAGTACATAGAGTGCCAGGCCTGGAGTTTAGAGAACCTGGGTTCAAATTTAGCCCCAGATACTCCCTGACTGTGGGAACCAAGGCAAGTAACGTAACTCCAATTGCCTAGCCCTTGTCTTTCTATCTTAGAGTTGTTACTAACACAGAAAGGAAGGGTTAAAGAAAACAAAAACCTCTAGTATGAAAGAACTTATGACCTTCTTACAACATCTAGGTGTTCAGAAGTGCTTCCTTCTATTGAACTGAAATAGGACTCTCAGTACTTTGGCAATTCTAAGAACATCTTAGATCTATTGACTGTTTGAAGGTCTTACAATAGTAGTACTTTTAGGTAAGCCAGACAAAAAGTTTTATCCCTTTTTCAGAGGAGGTAGTTTAGGCTCAGGTTAAGTGACTTGAACTCAAGTTTTCTGACTAATCCCAAGGCTCATTTGACAACTTTTGTGGTACCAGCAAGCAAAATGTCTCACCCCTCTCTAATGAGCTTTTCAAAAATACCTGGAGATAACTGCTGTGGTTTCCCCCCCCCCCAAAAAAATAATCTTTTCAAAATGAAGCATCCCCAGCTCTTTCAGAGTGTGACATAAAACATGACTTGTTATCTCCTCACCATCCTGGTCCCTCTTCTTTAGATGGCCTTCTGCTTGTCACTATCCCTCCTAAAGTATGGTATTAAGATCTGAAGGGAATGAGGAATGGCATTTAGAGAGCAAATGTACCAAGGATCAGGGAAACAGGCAGTCCATAGGCTGGGCTGGAGCACATCCTTCGAGACCTCTCAATGGTAGAGAACTTAGATAAAATCCCAAGAGAAGCCTGTGGGGCAGCTGCAGCAAGGCAGAAATCAGTGAGCTCCAAGACCCCAAGGCAGAAGAGTCTTCTCAAAACAAGACCTAACAATGGAGTGGGAAGGGGAAGGTAGGCCAGGGAGCCAGAAGTAGGTGAAGAGGCCAGCCACCCACAGAGATCAAAAGTTGGTGCACACTATTGGCAGAGAAGCGGCGAAAGGCCAGCAGAAAGTAGCTTTAGGAAGTAAGAAGACAGAATGTTAGGGAAGAAAGTGTCTTCAGGAAAGAACCAGACTGGGATGGGGGTGGAGGAAAAAGTATAAGCCAAAAAATGATTTGCTCCTGCCCATCCCCATGATTGAAGTAATGAGGTACTCTACAGGATACAGTAGAGGGAAACAATAGGTTGGTGGAGAGAAGAGATAAAGAGATAGAGGGTATATCAAAGCAGGGAAATGTACATTTTAGGTCAAGAGAGGATAGAACCCTAACCTAGTTTCTTAAAGCTTCTTAGAAGTTTCTTAAAGTTCAGTAGAGGTTTGAGGGTAGGAAGCCAGAAAGATATGAAGGGGCTGGGGAGAGGGTCACAAGGTCCTGTAATTTGGGGGCCAAAGTGAGTCACAGGGAAGAACTGGGTTTATTGAGGGAAAAGAAAGTGAAGACATGTTGCAGACAACATCAATGCACATACATACTTTTACATACATCCTCACCCTCAAGAGATAGAATGTATAATGATGAAGTTTCTTATGAAATGTACTTTTGGGTAGTGCACATCAGCTCAAATCCCTCAGCTTGACTGGACCAGACTTTCTGTAAATAGCACAGCAGGAAAATTCTGGAGAATAGAAAAATTGTCCAAAGACAGCTCAAGATTATTTTCTAGGTAGTCATCAGTAGAAGTGGGAAGTTTGGAGAGTAGATTTGTTTGTCTTTGATAGGAAATGGAGCAGGCAGGATAGCACCACTTAAGAAACATTTTTAAATCATTTTAATAAATCATTAACAGCCATAAGCTTTAGAGATCAGTTTAAAACTACATGTATTACTTTAAGCCATTTCAGAAATATTATTAGCATGCTCTGTGGCTAGAGACAGCTCTGAGAGGTTCATGGATGAGAGGTTCATGGTTCATCTGTTCATGCATGAAACTGAGGCAAGAAGCAGTATGATCACACAAGATGTGTGACATCTAAAAATGGGTTCTAGGTTCTTTTCTCTCCTTGGTCTAGACCTGCCTAAAACCATGTTGTCTCATGTTTTAGATGTGGTTTCTAAAGTTCACCATTTGTTGTCACCACTATATTTCTGTCTGTCAAGGAAAGCATTGTGAGACCCTGGAAACATACTTGAAAAGCATCACATTTGCTATGTTTTCTTCCTTTTTTTTTTTAAGTTCCACAAACACTCATTAAACACCTCCCATCTGATGGCTGTCCTTCTAAGTAATTCTATTTATTAGGGTATTCTCAGGAAGAAAGCAATGTACTTTGTTCAGTTCGGCCCAATTTTATAAAAAGGTATCCTACTATGTGTAGGGTGTTAGGTTGTGTGCTGGGGCAGATACAGACATGGTGTTTACCCTCATGGAGCTGATTCAAGGGGGAATATGGTCAGTTTGGAAGAGAAGTCTTGTCTCCAGCCAAGTATGGAATGTCCAAGGGGGAAAGGTCTAGAGAGAAGAAAATGAGAGAAGTCTGCATGGAAGGTGTCAACTGTCTCTGCCAAGAATTCACTTCATCCCCTTGAAGCAAGTCAGCTCATCTCTTGGGCCCCTCCTGTCTGAATAGAAAGAGCTGCAGTCAAGGATGGCAGAGCCTCCTTCTAATGTAGAAAGGCCAAAACTAAGATAAGGGGAAAGAAAAGGCAAACCAGACATCAAGACATGGACAAAGGCAGGAAATCATGGCATGTGTACATTCATACAAAGAAAAACCAGGTGACCTGGCACCTCATAATATGACTGGAAGTACAAGGTAGTGCTAGATTCAGAAGACCCAACATTCAGGTTATGACAGCATTAGAGCCTTATTTTATAAACACTGAGGTGTCTTCTAAGGGTTTGAGACTGAAGAGGGGCCTGATCAGGTCTGTGAAAAAAGATTAACTTGAAGCTTTGTTATGAGTGTCATGGAGGAAGCTGTTAGCATCCAGGGAACACAAAAGCTTAAATTAGGACAGACAGGAGTAAGGCCTGTGACTGAGGGAGAAGTGACAGGACTTAAAGGCTGATTAGATATGGGCCATAAAGGTGTAGAAGAGTCCAAAGTTAGTACTAATGATGTTAAAACTTCATTTATCCAGAGCTAGAAAGCAGACACAGCAAAAAAAAGCCCTCTGAGCAGCCAAAGATGTATCATTTACTAAAACAATGTAAGTTATAAGTAGCCAGTGTGAAAGAGAGGGGGCTGTTTAAGACAGGCACTCTGACAGCACTCAAAAATTATTACTTCTAGCAGGGGAGGAAAGAAAACCTCAGCCAGAGATAGCAGAACTCAGAGTATGAGTCAGGTCCTGTAGTGTGAGGCTAACTGCCCCAAGAGCCCAGCACAGTCGGCAGTGCTTCTAATAAGAATTCTGGACCAGCAAAAAGAGGCTCAGGACCAATTCCATCTGAGGGAGCAGTAGAAAGAAGGAAAGAGGCAGAAGAGAAGAATGGTGGGAGAATGGGTCAGTTGCACAGTGTAAAAGACAAAGGATTTCTTTCCAGAAGAGTTAAAATTGTTTGACACTGTTGCTTATAACAATTAGCCCTTAGCTCCCCAGTCTTTGGCCATCCATAGAGAGGGATCAAAAATTTTACTATTATATTCCATATCTGGAAAACTCATAAGGTCATAGATCTAGAGCTAAAAGGGATCTCAAAGGCTATCTTGGCCAAATCAATAAAGGCTTTTTATAGATTAGAAAACTGGGGCCCAGAAAGGTTAAGGTGGTGTGAGAATTTGAATTCAGGTCCTCCAGCCCCAAAGCCAACGTTCTCCATTGTACCACAGACATGAAAAAAGAAGCTTCTATAATTATGACTCATTGGTCAGCCCATGTCTTAAGAGCTGCCTTCACAAACTGGACTCTGGATTTGCCATCACGGCTGAGTGACTTAAGATATTCAAATGCTGGGTACCTCAGCCCCTGACCAGGTGGGTGTGCACATCGACAGAAAGAAGCCAGAGAGCATGTCTCTTGTTTCAGGGCCTCGGCTTCTGACACTCCTCTGGGTCTGCATTGATCTTTGAGGCTGGGTCTGATTTGCTGCCAGTGATAAGTTCATTATTTAATAAGCTACTTTGCTCTCCATTTTTTTCAATGTTTTTCCTTCTTTTTAGCCTTTTCTCACTCTTCCTTCCCCACCAAAGTACTTTAGTCTCACGTGAATTGTTCTCCCAACTTCTCACCCCAGTAATTGTGTTAAGGATATTTTCTACTTTGTATTCAAGACATGTTGCAAAGGCAAAATCAACTAGGCTTGGCAACAAATTGGCCACAATCTGTCTCATTCTGGATTACACACTTGAGAAGAAAACTTGGACTGAATTTCCTTAGAAAAAATTAAGGGGGACTCAGTTTATGATTTCTAATTACAAGACATAGTATCTGAGGTAGTTTTCAGTAACTTTCTTAAAAGCTATATGTAGAGAGCTGATACTTTTTCCTTGCTAATCGCAATTCTTGGTATCAGAGTTAAAATATAATTACTGAAAAAGCATTGACAATGGCAAGCATGTATAGAACATGTATATACAAACATACATATAAAATACATATGTTTGTGTATATGTCAGCTAATTTATATAGCTTGGATGCCAACTCTTTATTAGAGATTTTTTCTGTTTGCCCACTTCCCTTCTTAGCCTAGATGCACTAATGTCTATGCAGAAGCTTTTCCATTTCATATTATCATCTGCCCCTCCCCAGCCCTGTGAGAGGTTTGCAATCTTCTCATTTGGTATAATAATGGTATGATCTTTAATATTAGGTTCAAGTATCCATTTAGAATGTATTTGGGAGTATGGTGGAAGGTGTTGGTCTAAACCTCATTGTTGCCAGCCTGTATCTCTCCCACTTCCCTAAATTATTTATGTTTTCTACTTCATCAAACACCACATAGTTCCATTATCTCTGATTCTCCTTTGTCTAATCTGTTGCATTGATATACCTCTATTTTTTAACCAGTAACAGATGATTTTATTGACAGCTGCTTCTCAGGAGAGTTTGAGGTCTCAAAATGCTATTCCCTCTCTATTCCTCCCTCATTTTCATCATTTCATTTGATATTTTCTCTTCTTTCTCAAATGAATTGTGTGATTATTTTACCAAGTTCTATGAAATATCCTTTGACTTAAGTCGTATTATCATTACACATGTATATTATATTGGCATGGCTAAGGCAAGAACAATGAATATTCCTCCAGCTCTTTAAGTTCTTTATATCTTTGAGGACCACTTTGTAATTGAGTCTTTATCATTCTTTTATGTACTTTGATAGATTGTTTCCCTTGAATTTTTACCCTCTGAAAGTATAGATTAACTTTGTTCCAAGGAATAGTTCCCAGGATGGGGAGGGAGAAGGGATCTATTCTAAAAAGAATATGATGCAGAAACAAAAAGTAGCAATAAAAATGAGATAAAACTTGAAGAAAAGTCTCAGGGCAGTCAGCACCAATTGTGGTTTACAAAAATGATGATCAGTCTGAGATATGACCTTTTCTTGAAGTCAGAATCCTAGGTATCCACTAAATCTTTTTTTTTTTTAACACCTTACCTTCTGCCTTAGAATCAATACTATATATTGTATAGTATTGTACACTGGATAGTAAATATAGGCAGAAGAGTGATAAGGGCTAGGCAATGGGGGTCAAGTGACTTGCCCAGGGTCACATTGCTGGGAAGTGTCTGAGGTCAGATTTGAACCTAGGACCTCCCCATATCTAGGCCTGGCTCTCAATCCACTGAGCCACCCAGATGCCCCCATATCCATTAAATCTTGAGATTCATTTTCTCATGGCATATCTTTCCATGAAGGCAGTTTCCTCACCTTATGAACAATGGTAGCAACATGAAAATGAGTACATACGTGGTCT
Organism: Monodelphis domestica; assembly: GCF_027887165.1. Taxonomy (NCBI): domain Eukaryota; kingdom Metazoa; phylum Chordata; class Mammalia; order Didelphimorphia; family Didelphidae; genus Monodelphis; species Monodelphis domestica. The sequence continues at coordinate 97,966,055 of NC_077231.1, forward strand.
TGCTATGGTACTGCTTTGAAAGGCAGCCTTTGATCAGATGGGTATATGCTGGTGTTTGTTTTTTTAACAGTTCATTATTTTATGGCAACATGACATTTACTGATTTTTACAGAAAGCTCAATCATTTAACTGATGAAAGTCCCTTAAGTACCTCAAAGCATTAGAGATTCATAAAATGACCGTCTCTTTTCTAACATCTGAAGCTTTCCTACCAATGGAAAAAAAGAGTATTTTCTTCCCTCATACTAATGGCAGTAGGAGGTATGGTAGAAAGAGTGTGAAGGCTAAAGGCTAAACTGACCACATAAGGTAGTCTCGTGAACAGAGCATTGAAATTTGTTGTTTGTTTTTAAACCCTTTCTATCTAAGTAACAACTTTTAAAAAGGGCAAGGGCCAAGCAGAGTTAAATGACTTACTCAGGGTCACACAACCAGGAAGTGGCTGAGGTCATATTTGAACCCAGAGCCTACTAGCCACCCCCTAGAGCACCGTTGGATTGGAACCCCTGCTCTGCTCCCTTGCGGTAGTCTCTTCAGTTTTCTAATACATAAAATGAAAAAGCTAGACTAAATGATCTCTAAGGACTGGTTCAGATATAGGAGTCTTTCTAAATTGAAAAGTCAGTCAGTTTCACTTAGAAACTGAAAAGGCAGAAATAAATATGTTTTGTTTTTTTCCCCCAAGACATGAATAAATAAGAAGACAAATACCATATTCAGCATTCAAAGTTTCTCTACATATTCAATTTGCCTGAGTTCAAATCCGGCCTCACACACTTCCTAGCTCTGTGATCCTGGGTAAATCACTTAACTGCCTGCCTCAGTTTCTTCACATGCCAAATAGAGTTAGCTCCTATCTCCCACGGTGTATCTAGTGAGATAGTAAGTTGCTGTATAAATGCTAGCTTTTGTGGTGGTGGTGATTGTGTTAAAATAGCACCTGTTGAAGGAGATAAAGGCCCAGAATACATCACCTTATTATTTTGTTTCAATGAAACAATTGCAATGGTTTGATTTTTGTGGTGGAGACTATCCTAGTAGAGTCAGTGGACCCAGTGCCACTCTTGTTGAATGGGATGTAGCTTACTTTCACTTCACAAGTGCAATTAAATCAGGCAACTGGGTGGCACAGTAATTAGAGCACCAGATTTGAAGTAGGAAGGACCTATGTTCAAATGTGACCTCAAACACTCTAGCTGTGTGACCCTGGGCAAGTCAATAAGTACAACTAAACCATAATCTGGGGGAGGGAAATATACAGTGTTTCAGTACATAGAATGTCAGTGACAGAAGGTATCTCATAGATAAAATAGCCTGACCTCCTCATTTGATAAAATGAACTGACTGAAATCATGAAGCTCTATCTTTGAGGTGCAAAGAATGTATAATGACTACTTTTGAGAAAAGCTAGCCCATTTTGTGCCTTTTGTGTTTTCAGTGCTAAGTCTATCTCATTCCAATCAGTTAGCAAGCATTTTTTAAACACTTGCTGTGTATGAGGCACTGTGCTAAATACTTAGGATAAAAAAAAGACAATCCCTGCCCTCAGAGAGCTCACAGTCCAAAGGGATTCCTTCATTATCTCGGCAAACATTATTGTGCACTCTGTGCCCAAGTATTGTACTAGGTATTGGGGTGGGAGGCTGGGTCAAATAAATGATACATGATCTCTAACTTCAGGGAAATCATAACCTATTATGTAACATCTACTTCTGGGCTATCAGTAAAAACCCTCATTTAAAATCCTTTCCCTAGAAGGAAAAGCACAAAAATTCTTTCTCCTTTGTCCCCTGGGTCCTAGGTTTCAGAATCTGCATTCTAATTATGTCTTGCCCTGTTCTCTTTTTTTCTCTGGGACCAGCCAAAGAAGAAAAATATGTCTGCCTACCAGGTATTCTGTAAGGAGTACCGGGTCACCATTGTGGCGGAGCATCCTGGAATAGGTAAGGGCCCATCTCACTAGGGCAGACCACTTCCTCACCAAAAGTAAGGGTGCTAAGGCATGAAAATTAATTGTTTGATCAGGAAGAATACCAAGTGGGATTCCTCCTTCAGCTTTGACATTACTTAACCAGGTCAGATTAGCACCTGAAATGTCATATTCCTAGTGGCTCTCAATGTTTATATGTATGGGAAAATATTTAGGCATTTGTCTTAGCTCTCCAAGAGGCTGCCACAGAATTTCCATCCTTAGGACTTGGACTGGAGTTCTTTGTCACACAGTTTGTATCACACCACCTTGCTCTTGCCTGTATCCCTATGATCTGCTTATTATAGAGGTCAAGATATAGACCATTGCCATAGATAGTCCTTTTTTCTTTACTTTCTAAGCAGCTAATGTTGTGGCAAAAGCCCTCCAAAAGAAATCAGGAGCTTAAGTTCTAGCCCTTTCTCCACCATTGGCCTTGCTCTGTGACCTAGGTAAGCTCTCTACCACAGCTCTCTAAGCATCAACTCCCTCATCTGTAAATTGCCTGTCTGCCTCCTACCCCTCACAGGTAGTTGTGATGATCAGGTGAGACAATGAGGGGAAAGCACTTTAGGCTGTGTGAAAGGCTGTATATACTGTCATCTGTTTATGGCCATTCTTCTCAGTGTCTTGATGAAGAGTTTGTGGACAGGAGGATAGAGAGAAACTTCCTGCTTTCTGTTCTCTCAGGAACTTGGCACTTAGAGGCCTAATAGATTGCCCAAAGGATCCTTCCTTATTTGTTGGTTTTAAAGCATAAGTTGAAAGGGCGTTACTCCAGGTTCACTTGATGTGTTGAAGAGAGAGAGGACCTTTGGGAGTTAGGCTGCTTAGGGATCTGGGGCAAGGTTCTCTCTAAGCTGGGCTAGCAGCCAGTGCAATTTGCTCAGAGACAGAGGGGCTTATAAGTTCAAGTTTGACCTGCCTTAATACTTCTAAACTCTCTTCTCACCTATTTTTGTACCTTTTTTTTTTGTCAGATTTTGGAGAACTTAGCAAGAAATTAGCTGAAGTATGGAAACAACTTCCAGAAAAAGACAAACTGGTAAGGGTCAGAGTAATCATTTAGCAGCTTCATTTACTTGTAATATCTCTAAGGACCCTGGCTTCGTCAAGGTACACACTGCCTGCATGGGAAGAGTATTGAGCCCCTTTGGCTTTAGGTCATGGATGCTCTCAGGTAGTGGGCTCAGATGCCAAGGGAGAGCCAGCCAGAGCTCACCACTTCATAGGGTGACCTTCAAAATCCCCAGGCCAACTCCAGTCTCTAGAAAGCCATGGAGTACTGACTTTAAACCTAAAACAGTCACTTCCTGGAACCCTGAACTGGAGTTAAACAAAATCTTTGAGGTGTTTGAATTCTCTAGGAAAAGTGAGATGACCTACTTAGGATCCTGCAGCCAGTAAATCAGAGATTGGATTTGAACTTAGGGTTTCCCAACTCAAGTATCCTATACTCTGCAATGCTACCTCTCAAAAGATTTTTTAATAACTTGGTCTGAGTAATTCCTTCCCCAAGGAAGCTCATAACTTTTCCATAGCTCAGCAGACTTGTGGCCAGAACCTTCTGGAGACAAGCCCTCAGTCCCCTCTCGAGCTGAATAGCTCAGACTCTCTTTGCCTTCTCAGTCTGTCTGATTCTTACCCATATCCTTTCATCAATCTCCCCTGAAGGATGGATCCAGGGTCCCAGAGAACATCCTCTGACTGGAGAGAGTTCTGTCCTGTAATGCTCCCTCTGCCCCCTCCTTTTCCAGGCATTTATGTCAATCATGGTGTCTTTATTTTTGTCCACTCCTTACACATGGTCCTTTGGGCCACTCACAACCTTGAGTCTTTGGAGAACAGTGTTTTATGCTTTGTGACCATGCCTCATCATCACACTGAGAATATGGTTGAAAAGATGGCCCTTGGTATTAGAAGAAGCTTGGGCTTAGTCAAGGTGCCCAAATCCAGCCTGTCCTTCACTGTATCCTCCCCTAAAGGTGGCCTGGAGCTTTTGAAGGTCACCCCAAGGGGTGGTGAGCTCTGACTGGCTCTCCCTTGGCATTTGAGCCCACCATTTGACACTATCCCTAACCCAAAGCCAAAAGGGACTCAACTTCATCCCTAGACAGGCAGTGCATACCCTGAACATGGTGCAGTGGCTTCTCACACTACATGTTCTGAGCAGCCAACTCCTCTGGCCAAGATAGAACCAACATAGAAAAAGCCTTCCTTGCTGGGCCACCCTCCACCTCAGGCAGATGTTGATGGAACTGAAATAGAGAATTAGAAGGGACTGCCCCAGTCTAGATCATGATAACTCAAAGGTTCTGCCATTCAAAGCTATAAAACATTTTCTTTGCCACAGCCCTGTGAGGGAAGCACAGATGTTATCCCCCTACTTAAGAAGAGGAAACGACCACTGAGAAGTGAAATGGCCCCTATCAGGTGAACTCCTGGGCCAGCCCCCTTCTCTCTGCCAGGCTGCCAATCTCTACCAGGATACATATCCCTATGAGAAGGGATTCCCCCACTGGAATGGTCACTGTTGATTGGGGCCCAGGCAACTCCATCGTTAAGGCATCCTCCCTATATCAGGCCTCATTTTGCCTCTTTGCTGCCCCTGTACCCTGCTTCTCATTCTGCCCTCTGGGGCCAAGCAGAGCATATCTGCTCCTTCCAGGGCAGTCCCCTGGTCCCCCACCCCCAAGCCTCCTTTCTCCTTTCCCAGAAGATGCTTATAGGCTGTGGTCTCCAGCCCTTAACTTGTCCCAGATGCCTGGGTTTAGACACTGCCCCGGACTGTGACCTCTCTCCTTCTGGACACCACCAGTGCTCACACCATTGCAACCTTCTGCTATTGTTTGGCTTACATGCGCTGTGATCTTGGACTAGTCTTGCTATTCAGTAAACACCCCGGACTATTTTTCATGTGCACTATCTATCCCTGTATTGGTTCCTCACAACAACCCAAGGAAAGACACAGAAGCATATTGTTCCCTCTTGACAAATGAGAACATTGAGGCCCATGGAGCTAGTGACTTATTTGAGGACCCAGTGACTAACTGCACATGTACTCACGCCTTTGATGATAGATCAAGGAAAAGGCTTTATACTGCCCTCAATTACATTTTGTCCTTGTTAGATTTAAGTCCAGCTGGCCAGACTTAATTAACCCTTCCATTTTACATCATCTTTCCACTGGGTGAGCATTCCATCCATCCTTATGTCAGTATCATGGATAAAAAAATGTGACCAGCCCAAAACCAAGGAGAGATCCTTGTGCTGCTATACCAGAGACCTCTTTCCTAGAACACATCAGTTCTTTTAGTATACATCTTTTGGCCCAAATATTTAAATCAGTTCCAAATCCAACAAACCATGCTATCATCTAGCCTATATCTCATTCACAGAATATACTGAGTGATTTTGTTAAGTACCTGGCTACAGTCCAGCTACACTGTATCTACCAGTCTAGCCTACCCAGTCAGCAAAGGAAATCAGATTGATGTGTCATGACCTGCTCAGGACAAAACCATGCTAGCTATTAGTGACTTCTTACTTCCCTTATTTTTTCCTTTGGATGATTTTAATTCTTTTAATGAACTTGTTTTTCTGTGGGGAAGAGGTAGCTAGAGGACAGGACCTAGTGGTATCACAGGAGACAGTGAGGGAGAAGTTGCTGAAGGTGAGTGGCATTCTGCCCAATTGGCAGTCATACGGTGGTGACAGGAGCTCCTTTTATTTCCAACTAAAGCTTCTTCAAGCTCAGGAATTCTAGGGATGAAGCAGGAGTCTGATGCAGGAAACCAAGTCTGGAAATGGACTAAGTCATGCTCTATCTAGGCCCCCCAGTGCTTACCACAGAGTTTGTGGTAGACTTAATCTTACTTCCCTTTCTAAGTACTTATAGTCCTTCCCCTGAATAAGACAAGTCTAGAATTTTTCCAAGAGTTGAAGTCATACTCAACAGCCTGTAATTTCAAGGCACCATCCTTTTCTCTTTAAAAAGAAAATATATCCATCTCAGATCTGTCCTCTCCCTCCTATTCTCCACACTCCTGAAAAAAAGTCTCTGACAGCAGTCCAACAATGCCCTAGTTCTCTCCATAGCCTGGAGAACAGTGCATTCAGGTCCAGGTCTTGGAGCTTACAAGAGAGAAGACGGAACATTTCTTCAGTATCAACAACTGCTATAATAAGCTGCCTGTTTTAATGGCCAAGGGGAGTGAGTCCAAAAGTCAGAAAGCGTCCTCTGAGAGAAGCCTACCATATGAGGCCAAAGAAGCATTGAACCACTAACCCCATCTGATCCTTCCCAGTAGCCATGGTTGTACCAGGAGTGAAGATGTTGTGCAGATGAGGAAACCAAACCTCATCGAGGAAAGGCAGGCTCAGGAGGCCAAAAGTGGCCTGCCCACTGTCAGCCATAGCTACACACATGCAATTAGCAAGGGTGGAATTTTAACCCAAGTCCTTCCTTTCCAGAGTCTAGAAACTTCTAATGATCCAAGAGCAAGTTTGAATTCATTTATTCATTAAACATTCACTTAGTAACCATTCATTAATGGCCACTATGTTCAAAATACTATGGAGTAGAAGGAAAATAAAGACATTGCCCCTGCCTTGAAGGAACTTTCAATAGTAATAACTCACATTTCTATAATGCTATCAGACTTATATGGCATTTTCACCACAACTAACAATATTGTGAGATAGATGATAAATGAATTATTCTTAGTCCCCCTTTACAGATCAGGAAATCCAGGCCCAAGGAAGGATTCAATGATACTCAGCCGATCAGAGTCAGAACAGAACTGGCCATTGGTCTCTTTACTCTCAGCCTCATATTCTCTCTGATCCCCACACCTCTCTCAGTCTCTCCCAGAAACAACCCAGCATCTGCTAGAGCCACAACACAGAGGAGACAGAAGAGGGATCGGAATGTCAGAAAGTACTGTGTGAGAGCTCCAGAAAGCAAAATTATTGCCAGACCTTGAATGACAATTAAGATTTTAGAAAGGGGAGGGTAATCCAGTCAGAAGGAATACACTAATTCTGCTTTTAGAGGTTAAATCTGCCTGGTCCTGGAGCAAGCTCTCTGCTGCTAAAGATGCTGCTTCCATAACTCCCTGGGGAGGGAAATACTGTTCATCAGAGTTAGCCATGGGCCCTGGCCTCACCATCATTCCCCTTCATTGCTGTAGCCATAAAAGAGCTCACCAAGAGCTTTTGTCTTGTGAATTTAAATACATCCCCCAAATTGGCTGAAAGTCAGCCTTCCATTCTTCCAATCCATCTCATGAGATCCCCAATACTGGGGCTCCCCCTATGTATAGACCCTGTGTGGATCTCATCACTGAACTTTCAGCTTGGGCTTCCCAGTCATGTCTAGCCTGCCCGTTTTAAAATTTGCCTTTTCCCTATTATTCCCTTTACCTGTCCATCCTTCTCTTCTGAAACTGCTCTCCCTCATCATCTGTGCAGGTTTGGAAGCAGAAGGCCCAGTACCTCCAGCACAAGCAGAACAAGGCTGAAGCCACTACAGTGAAGAGGAAGGCAGCTGCCAGCTCTGACGGGGCTGTGAGAGTCAAAGGTGGGAGTGATCGAGTCTTGTTCTTGATGCCTTTCACAGAAGGGTCAAAATTGAGAGCTGAAACATCCCCTCTTCCTCTTCCTCTTCCTCCACAAGTGGAGAAAAGCATCCTTCAGTTAGATTACTTACCCTTCCTACTCCCTCCCAGAGCAGACTGGGGACCAGAAATGTCCTGGTGCTGGAAATGAGTATATTTTAAGAGAGAAAACAGAGAAGCACAGCACTCTCCATAGTGGCCAATTCAGTAGTAAATCTCATCTCCCCGTTTTCCTCCTTTGGCTTTAGCTTCTACTGCTGGAGTGATGTCGCCTCATAAAAAGTCCCCTTCCAGCACTGTGGTGTTATCTTCCTCCCCAGCCAAAGTCCCTGAGACAGATCCCATTGATGTAGCTGCACACCTTCAACTCTTAGGAGAATCATTGAGCCTCATTGGTCACCGCCTACAGGAAACAGAGGTGAGTATGGCAGTCTGTCCTGTAGCCAGCCTTCCTCATTGCCTCCTCACCCCTTTTGCTCACTCCTTGCCCCCTTCCGATCTGGCCTCTGCTTTATGACTTGAGAAGGGGCTTTTCTCAAGTCACCTGTGACCTCTTGATGACCACATCTGAGTCTTCAACTTAACCCATTATAATTATTCATAACCCTACCTGCCAAATCTTCTATTATAAAATTATTATATTATATTATATTTATTATATTATATATATATATATTATATCTATTATAAAACTATTATACCATCTCCATACCCAAAATCTTTAGAGGAGCTACCCTTTGGTCACTGAATTAAATGCTTCACCTGGCTGAATTAGAGGCCTTCAACTCAATGGCCTCTTCTTGAACATGCTCAGAACCTGTTTTCCCTTCAGAAGGGACTGTCTCCTCCTTCCTAACTTTACTGACGTTGTCTATAGTAGTGCCTTCCCCATGAAGCCATTCTCCCATTTGTGCTTCTCTTAGGATCTTTATATTCTACCTACCTGTCATAATCATGTAAATACTTGTCTCAACTCTCCCAGACTATAAGTTCAGTGAGGGCAGGCATAACCCTGACCTCTTTTATATCCCTGGGTGCCTGTTGCAGACAGGTGACTTCAGAAGCATGTATTCAGTGTTTGAGGGCATGGGCCTGGGGACTTCCTGGCTCACAGAATCTGCATTAACTGGCTTTTATAAACAAAAGCACCAAGAAAAACACCCTTCAACTTAGTTTAGTCAGGGGCAGTGTGATCTAGAAGAAAGACAGCCACTTAGGAGTCAAGAGATCAGGACTTCTGGTGTGAAACCTGGAGGATAGCCCATGGAGATACCATGGGACTGCTGCTACTTTGTAAGTTTGTCAAACTCTATATCCTTTTGGTGGCTTCTCTAAAATCCTCATAATTTCTTTTTTTTTTTAACCTCTTGCCTTTGGCCTTAAAGTCAGTACTATGTATTAGTTCCAAGTCAGAAAAGTGTAAGGGCTAGGCAATGGGGGTTAAGTTACTTGCCCAGGGTCACACAGCTAGGATATGTTTGAGACCAGATATGAACCTAGGACCTTCCATCTCTAGGCCCAACTCTCAATTCACTAAGCCACCCCTCCCTTATAATTTCTTCAGAGTTTTCTTCTGCCTTCATCAAAGTAGATGCCATTTTTGGAGTGATTCCTCACAGCCCAGGGACTCAGTTCCCAAACACCTATATGTTCACCTGACCTTGGAGAGTTTGTGCTTCCCAAAAAAAAGGCTTAAATGGGGAGAAGGAATCATTTGAGGGCTTTGTGGGAGAATTAATCTGTTTGCTTCGTGCAGTCCCAAAAGCCTTCTGCTTCCTAAGAATAGGCAATCGACAAGGGCCTGAGCTTGCTAGTCACAAGTCATGCGTGGGCTCTGGGCATCCTTGTAAAGTGCTTGCCTTTAGACATCAAGTAACCCATAAAGTAACTTTGAGGTTCCATGTCTTCATTACTTCCTTTAACTTCTCACCAGACCACACACAGCTAGGTGGCTCAGTAGATTGAGAGCTAGGCCTAGGAATGGAAGGTCCTGGGTTCATATGTGACCACATTTGAGCCTTCTGATGGGTTTCTGTAAACTACTTGAATAATTTTATCTCTTCTCTTGGTACAATTGTCATTTTTCAACCAAGAAATCTCCCTGAGATTATAGAAGGTTTCACCCACTTTGGGGAGGCAATCCAAAGCCAGTATGAACTTTATTTAGCAGATAAAACAAGTGGTTAACCTGGGGGCCTTAGAAAGACAAAGGGATTCAAGGGGTTGATCATTTTATCCTCAATCCCAGAAAAGTCAGATGTCTCATTCCTGAATTTTCTATGGTCCATGCAATGCCAGTGACCCCTACATGTTCTGGTGAGGCCACCCCAGTATTTGTTCTTTCCTCAAAGGCTAGTTGTCCTCTCCCCAAGAAAAGAAATGGGAAGTAAAACAAGGAGAGTCCATCCCTTCCTTGTTTGGGCTTCCATCTCCAGTGAGGTTAGATGAGGTGAGCTTAAAGTCCCCTTGGTGCCCTCCACTCTTTTAGTCCTTGAAGCACTAAATTTCTGTGTCTATTCCTAGAGCCTCACTGAAGTTTCATCGTTAAGCAGCATTAACCACAGGTGATTTAAGAGCAGTACATCCAAATGTCAACGTAGACACATACTCATAGCTGGCCCAGAGCTCAGGGCACACACAGACTCCTAGTCCAGGGAGGATGAACTGTCTCTTTGTCTCCCTTGGCACCTGGCCCAGCATGACCTGCAGACAACAAGCAGGGCCTGGGCCAGACAGGGACAGGGGCAGCATAACCCAGGAAGGATGTATCTCCTGAGAAACAACTAACTCCCACAGAAAAAGCCAGGATGGTAACCCTCCTCCATGATGTGGGGAAAGTCACCCAAGTCAGACCCTGACCTCTTTGGGGCTCCAGCTCAGGCTTCCTATCCGAAACAAGGCCATGAGGCCAGCAAGGAGGAGGGGTGGGCAATTCCTGTAACACTAGAGGAGGAGGAAGAGGAGGGGGCTGATGAGAAAAGTCAATGTCTAAAGTGCTTGGAAGGTTGGCGGATTGCTTGACAAACATCGATTTTAACCCCCACAACCACTCCAGCTGGCTGCCAGCATTGCCCACATGTCACAGATGTGGAAACTGAGGCAGACAGAGGTGAAGTGATTTTCCCAGGGTCACATAGCTAGTAAGGATCTGGGGCTTCCTGGCTCCCAAGTCACTACACTACCTAGATAATTCTTTAAATGTTTTTCAACAAAGCAAAATAGTATCATTGAACTACCCAGAAGTGTAGGTGGTAAAGTTGGCATCCATAGAGCAATATTCTATGGTTACAATGTACTTCACATATGGTAGCCAGTAGGCCTCTGGGTGGTACTGGGGATAAAGCCCTGGACTTGGAGTCAAAAAAGCCTGACTTCAAATCCAGCTTCTTAGCACTGTGTTCCTGGACAAGTCACTTAGGTTTCTGTCTGTAAAATGGGGATAATAATAGCACCTCCCTCCCTGGATTGTTATGGGGATCACTTTGCAAACTTTAAAAAGCTGTGTAAGTACTATCATTATTACTTATTGTCTGATTTGTCTGACAAATTACAAATTGTCTGATTTGATTCTTACTATACCCCTTTGAATTCAGTGCTATAAGTATGATTGCTTCCCAGATAAGGAAACTGAAACCAAGGGAAATAAAGCCAACTGGTCAGGGTTACCAAGGTCCCCATTGACAGAGCTGGGCACAAGCCTGCTACTCCTGTTCATCCAGCCCACAACTGTTACATCAGGCAGGAAGGAGGAGAACACAGCCTGAGCCCTTGTTCACCTGGCCAGTGGGCAGCATCATTCTGACCTAGGATAAGAGTACTACTAGCAGGCATCCACATCTCAGTGAACAGTTACAGTGTGATTGATATCTTAGTATCCTCTTAATACATTCACTGAAATAGAAAATGTAAGGATTATTCCCAGTTTACATATGAGGAAACTCAGGCTTGAAGAGAGGCAGGATTGCCCAAGGTTACACAGGAAATGGCAGAGCGGGGCCTGGAATCCAGTCTCTGAAGCCATCCCCAGGGCCCTTTCCCCTGCCTGGCCCTCAGAACATGAGTCACTGATTGTAGATGCTACTGACCAGGGGCTGGACGCAGGCACGCTCCCCAGCAGTCCAAACAGTGCACGGTCAGAGAATCCCAGGATCCTCAAGCCCCGAATTCGTTTCGCCTCATGTACTCACAACAGCCCAGGACCCCTAGCTCCTTGGGAGGAGACCATTCGAGGGACAGAATGGCTCCTAGGAATGTCCGAAGTGTGCCATCCCTTCTTTTCAGGGCATGGTGGCCGTTTCTGGAAGTCTTTCGGTGCTCCTAGATTCTATCATCTGTGCTCTTGGCCCTCTGGCATGCCTGACCACACAACTGCCTGAGCTGAATGGCTGCCCAAAGCAGGTCCTGGTGAGTTGTGCTTGGCTCAGTGTCTGTGCCAGGCCCTGGGGGAGCTGTGGGAGGAGAATTCTGCTGGGGGTGGGGGGTGTATGGAACCCTTGTACATTGTCCAGACTGTCTGCCTGAGGGAGGGAGATGCCATGCTTGGAGGGAAACAGTGAGAGCTGGTTCTGTAAACAGAACATAGAAGGGAACAGAAACAGCCTAGCTTCCCCACAGGTATATGACAGCTGGGCCCTCCCTGCCTACTTGTTCTCTTCTAGGCCTCCCTCACTCCCAAAATGGGGGTGAAGGGACATTGAAATTGGTATCTCCCAATGGTACAGAGCCTCATAGTCCCTCCCTTGGACCCTTCTCCCAGGTCCCTCACTAATTCTCCCCCCTTCCCAGCTCTGGACCCCTCACTGACCCTCTCCCCAGCTCTGGGCCACTTACTGATCTCCCCTCTTCCCCTGCACAGATTGCTTTCCAAAGGCTCTCACTCAGGCAGTTCTGTGTTCTTCCTTTCCAGTCAAACACTCTGGACAACATCGCCTATATCATGCCTGGACTCTGACAACTAAGAATTCTGGGTCACATACTCGCCCTGCCCCATTGCTGGCTCACGTGGACACAGACTGTTCTAGCGCCCTGTGCTGGCTTCTGGGTGTAGGTTTTAATGTTTTTAATCCATGTACCATATACACATAGGATTGTAACTACCTACTTTTAACAATTTATGGAAAGTGAAGGCTCAGCTAGGGAGAGCCTTGGCTTAAATGTGGGTTTGGGATTTTCATTTTGTTTTGCTTTTTTTTCTCTGGTGGTGGATCAATCTGCCTTAAAATCAAAGAAACTTGGGGGCCTGGGGGAGGGAGGGAGGGTTTGTTCTGGGCACCGAAGGCACCTCTTTTATGGACAGATAAAATATGGTGGTTTTGTTCCAAGCTGAGTATTGTCCCCCAGACCTATCATTGACCGTTTGCCTTATCTATCTTGTAGTCTGAAGTGTACTAGGGAAGAGGGTAGAGAAAACAAATCCTTTCAGCTCAAGGTGACCATCTCTCCTTCACTCCCAGGTGGGAAGTGACAGTCATTTCCATCTGGAGAGAAAGAACAGGCTTAGGCAAGGGATAACTGTAGCTCTTGGTACCATTGTTAGTCCTGATGGTGCCAAGGAAGTAGGAGCCCCAGGCCCTCTACAGCTGGGTGTGCCAGCTCTGACATCACTGGATCCCTCAGGGGATAATAAGTGTGACCACTGCCAGAGCCCCTCGTTGAACTGCACTTATTCTGAACCTTCGCCAGAGGCCTGGAGGCTCCAGGCAGAAATGTGGAGTCCTCGGCAGTGTAAGACAGGGCCACTGAGGCCACTCCAGGGTCACTGCTTCAGGTGTGCGACGGCAATAGAAGACATCAGTTTGCTCAGCCTGGCTCTCCCTCTTGACCCATCATCTGGGGTCTCCTAGCATGCAAGGACTGAGCATTCTGCACTCTGCTCATGAGGGAGCTGCAGGAAAGCACTTGATTCCTAGGTAGTTTTGTATATGTGTGTATGTGTGTATGCGTGTGCGTTTTAATCATGTATATTTAACGCTTTAAAATCTGTTTAGTTTTTAATTTATCCTGTAAATTTCTGTATATATAATTTAATAACAAAAGACCTCCACCAGCAGCAGCATGGAGAAGATTCAGATTTGTTAGAATTGTACCTCTTCCCATCCCTTGTCCCTATTCTCCCTCCAGGCTGCCCTGGAAACCTTAACACACCTGTAGCTTGAGGCATTTCTTGACAAAAAAGAATCATTCCAAGGATTCTGACTCCTTATGGAGAAACATGTGGGCTGTGCAGAAGGTGAAGGGCTAAGGCACAGATGTGTGTGCGTTTGTGTGTATGTGTGAGAGAAAGAGTGAGAGAGGGAAACCATGACCTCTTAGCCTTGTTTCCACACAACCAAAATAACTTCATCTTCTTATAGGAAAAAAAGCAATTAAGTTTGGGGGCAAGAGGTCTGCTTGGATTTGGTCTGGTCCTTGTGGTCTGCCTCCTAGTCAGCTGCTTGCTGGCTCTTCTGTGAGGAGCCTCTCGGGCTCCCATTTCCCCCCTTCCCCTTCCCCCCACCTCCCCTCCATCACACAGCCATGATATCACTGAGCTCGGCTTTGGGATGGTCACTAATTGCTGTATCACCCCACCACCACCATGACCTAAGGTTGCTGTGTGGTTTAATCAAAGAACAGGGAGGAAAGAGAAGGAATGGAAAGCAGTTGAGTTGGCCTCTTGACCCAGAGCTTTGTTGCACACCAGTAAAAGCTTCCATTTTAACAAGGAGGGAACGCTGAGACTTGGATCCAGAACCTGAAGAGGTTCTTTCTAAGTTTGCCATTTATAGAGTAAGGAAATTCCGATGTGGGTCCATTCTTTGTTTTTGTTTTGTTTTCAAAACCGAACCCTATTGTATTTGTATTTAAAATTTGTACACATTTGTATAATAATCTGTACCTCGTGGCATTTGGTACTCTTAGAGGGAAATCTTTGGATTCAGACCTACTTACAGTTTTTATATCATTGCTTTGGTTTGGTTTTTTAAACAAATCCTAGTGGTTTGGTCCAAATCCCATTAAAGTTGTATAAAGAAATAAAATTTTGTACTTATATATTAAAAAAACCCACATTTTTAATATTTGGAGTATCGTCTCATCTGTTTTCCCTGTGCTGCAAAGCACTTCTAGAATACATACCATGCCCCTGATCTCTTTCCCACTGAGAATTCCACCCTATTTTTCTAATAAACCATCAAACTTGGCCATTCTCCTGACCCCACCTCCACTTGTGCTGTCAGGTTTCACACTGTGAGCATATTCTTCCCTCTCCATATGCCAAGGAAAGGGAATCTTGCCAGCCTGGAGAAAGTGTCCCTGCTCAACAAAAACTGGTTTTGAAGTGAATGAGGAAATAGTTGAGGGAGGTAGGGTGATTTACCCTGGTCACACAGATAGTGTTGGGGCCAGGATTCAAAATTTGATCCTCTGACCATCACATCACTTGGTCTGTCACCTTAGTTTCCTCATCTGTAAATGATAGTTCTGGACAGTGGCCCATGAGATCCCTTCCAGGCCAAGGACTTAAACCTGTAACTCCCCACTTCAACCTTTTCCACCTTCCCCTGTTGCTTCTCTTTATGCCAAATGGCTTGTTGGTGCCATCAGGGATTAAAGCATTCTGTCATTTGCGAAGCAGCTCATACCTACCTCCCCACCTCCCCAGGCCCTGGGCTGACAGAAGGTTGAGGGTGGCCTCATTTAGAGTCCACAGCTTTAGGCAGAGTGAATCAGTGTCTGCCTGGAGCCCATTCCTGCTTCTTCCTGAATGGTTGTTGGGAGCTGCCTTTCGTCATGTTTCACTGTTCATATTAGTGGATTTCTTTCCTTCCTTCTGTCAGCCTCACATTCACATGAGGAAATATTGTTGGGAATATGAAGACTTGTCTAAAAAGTTGGAAACGCTAGAGATAAACATTGCTCATAGACACAACAGAGTGAGAAATCCCAAGGCTGAGGGGCCCAGAATTCGTTCCACTTTTCGTTAGTTTTGACTGGACCTGTGATTTAAAGGAATTCCTTTTCAAAGCCAATCAGCCCATTCTCTACCATGTAAAGTCCTACAGAGTTGTCTAGAGAAATGACTCAGTCACCCAGCCAGAATGTGAATGACAGCGCAGCCTGACTCCACGGCCAGGGAACGAGCTTTACTGTAAGAGAATGTAGCAGTGGAGCATCTATCTATGGTTAGTGAGCTGGTAGAATGAGAGAGTAAGTAATTGGGAAGTATGCCAGTAAGGGAGGGAAGGTGGGCAGGGCTTGTCAGGAATGGTTTTTATCTTGATTAGTCATTGGTCTGGGCAGTTGTTGCCCTGTGTCTCCAGGGAACTGATGCCATTTTACCCATGGTCCACTTTGGTCTGCCCGGCTTTACCAGTAGTTCACTCCCTTTACCCACCAGGGGGTTGGGGGTAGCAAAAAGCAGTGTAACTAGGATATTATTATTATTATATTATTAATTATTATTATTAATAATATATTATTAATATAATTAATTATAATTTTATATATTTTATTTTTATTTATTTATATATTATAAAATATAATTATAATTAATATATAATTAATATTATATATTATTATATTATTTTAATTTATTAATTATTATATAATTAATATAATTAAATACCCTGGGGCAGCTTCAGGTCAAATTTTGCTCTTTTCTGCACAGACTCTAAAGAAGGCAGTGAGAGTAGAAATTGAACGTGATATGAACGTGGTCCTGTGGGACTGGAAAAGGGAACCACACAGGTACTTGCTGTCCAGAGACCCTAACCAAGGCCCTGGGTTCTATCTAAAGATTCACATTAGGAGTTTTCTCATAATTGTAAATCTGAGCAACTCATATGTCTTGTCTGAAAGGTGGCCCCATACTAATCAACTAGTTACTGTTTCCAAGTTCTTTTGATTGTATACAACTATTCTAGCAGGGTTTGTGGGACATTTCAGCCCACTTCAGTACTACCTCCATTGCCTTTGTTGTGGGCTAAAATTTAATGAAATTCAACTAATATTAAGCCCTTTCTATGTGTCTTCAAGTCATTGGAGACACAAGGACAATCCCTACCCTAACCTTCTACCAAGGGTGGGATACAGCCTAGGCACAAATAAATAAAGCAATTTCGGTGAAGAGCTATAAGGAAAGGTCTCTGTAGGAGGGAGCAACTGAGCTGTGTTGTCCTTTGAAAGAATCTGGGTGGGGGAAGGGAAGAGGGGGGTCTTGTTGTTCAATCATGTCTGACTCTCGGTGACCCCATTCAGGGTTTTCTTGGCAAAGATACTGGAGTGGCTTGCCATTTCCTTCTCCAGCTCATAAAGTGGAGATGAAGAGGGAATAAGATCTGGGCATAAAACACCGCCAGCCCAGTCAGAAGAGGGTTGTTTGGGGAATGGGGAACAGACCATTTGAATAGTGCAGAGGAGAACTGCCATAGAACTGGAAAGTCAGCTAGGTGGGAGTCCAAACATGGAGGACTTTAAATGGTAGGCTGTGTTCACATGTTTTTCTTTCCTTTTTTGTTCTTCAGTTGTTTGAGTTGATCAAACTCTTGGTGACCCCATTGGGGTTTTCTTAGCAAAGATACTGGAGTAATTTGACATTTCCTTCTCCAGCTCATTTTGCAGATGAGGAAACTGAAGCAAGCAAGGTTAAGTGACTTACCCAAGGTCACATAGCTAATAAGTGTCTGAGGCCAGATTTGAACCCATGAAGATGAGTCTTGCTAATTCCAAGCCCAATGACCTATCCACTGCACCACCTACATAAATGGGTGTAGAAACTAGCCAAAATTAATTCATCAAACAATAGATGTGTATTGGCCACCAGGTAGACAGGAAGTAGGTTTCCTTCCCTCAGACTGTGGGCAGGGGGCAGTAGGGGGGTGACTGTACAACTCCAAATAACTGAATACTTATCAAACCAATTTGGGAGCTGTGAAAACAGACTTGTTGTGAGATAGGAAGCCTGTTAGCAAAGACCCACGTGGAACAAGGGCTCCTGATTTCTCCAGTTATGGGCTGTGTGCTCTCTTCTCTTAGGCTGTGAACACCCGAGACCAGTGACTGTGTTTTGCTTTCCTTTGTATCCCAGACACTTAGCACAGAGCCAGGCACAGGAATACTTAATACATGTTTGTTCACTTGACATCTTGGAATCCTGGTGTCCTTCAGAACTCAGCTCATGCATCCTATCTGTGAAGCCTTTTCGGGTTCCCTCAGAAGCTAGTCTGCTCCATCCCTAAATGACCTTGCATCCATTTTGTATATATTCTGTGTATGTGCATGTGAGTATATATTGCCCCTTTGTGTGCCCATTCACATGTGCATGTGAGCAAGTGCACGCGCACGCACGCTCCCTGGAGGCAGATTGTTTCACTTTTGTCTTTGTATCCTGTGCTCTAAGCACAGTGCCTGGAACACTGGGAGTTTAATACATGCCTTCTGATTGATTATCTGGTCCCGTCCCACCCCCCTCAGCTTACAAGGAAATGACTTGTTCAGGGTCACTGGTATCTTGACCTAGAAGCCAGGGCTGCATCATCTTGCCTCATCTTCATCTCTTTGAAGATGACATGAAGATGACAGTGACATATTAGTGATTGTTTTGTGAGTAGAACTAGAAATAGGGAAACAGAGCCAGTCAGGTAGTGAAAATGAGTGTTAACAATAGGCAGGCCCCTCACAGTGTGGCCTTGGCATGCCTAAAATATTCAAAGGAAGGCCTTTAGCCCATGTGGTCACTCCAACATGGAGGACTTGTGGAAAGAAACAAGAATTCATTCAATCAGGAATCTTTTTTTAATTTAAAACCCTTACTTTCTATATTAGAATCATCACTAAATATTGATTCCAAGATAGAAGAGCAGTAAGGGCTAGGCAGTTGGGATTAAGTGACCCTTGCCCAGGGTCACACAGCTAGGAAGTGTTTGAGGTCAAATTTTAACCCAGGACCTCCCAATTGGTACTCTGGTACTCTATCTGCTGGGCCACCTAGCCGTTAGCTGTCCCTCGCTGATCATTTATTAATTTAGGGATGCAAAAAGAGGCAAAAGATAGCCCTTGCCCTCAAGGAGTTTACAAACCAATGGAATTGTCCAGCATCTGAGAAAAAAAGGAAGTTTTGATCTTATCAGTGGATGGCTTCAGATCAACTTAAGTATTGGAAGACATCAAACTTAGAGAGGGAAGGTCAGCCTTGGGTCTTGAACAGCTCTTCTGCCTAGTTATGAGACCAAGTATTATGATGGAGGGATCCCCAAGAGATGGGAGATCTGGGCTCAAGTCCTGACTACCACTTCCAACTGTGTGACCTTCCACAAATTCTTATCCTTCTGTGATACTCCTTTCCTTCATCAGCAAAAAATAGAATAGAGAAGAAATATGAGGAGCCACCTGGGTGCCCATTAGGGGGATGGCTCAAGAAATTGTATGTGATTAGAGGGAAATAGCCTTGCACTATAAAAAAAGGTGACTTAATTCTACCAAGAAACATGCAAAGACAATGATACCGAGGGGGAAAAGCAGATATGTATGTATTTTTCTGAGTATGTCTTTAGTTCTCATCCAGCCACTTAAACATATCTGTTGAAGGATGTTAAAGCCCACCTGATCAATGAGATCAATCCGGTTGAACTCAGAACATCTCTGAGACCCTGCAGTATTTGAGTGTCCTCCCCTGAACCAGGCATATACAAGAAGGCAGTTCCATAATGGCAAAAATGACATGTCCAAAATGGACTCCTTCCTAGCCATGCCAGAGATAGGCACATGGCTTAGCAATATCCCCCAGTAGAATGTGAGCTCCTTAAGAACAGGGCCTGACTTTATTTTTTTCCTTTTTCTTTTTAATGATTATTTGGAGGCAAGTCTGGCCAATCTCAAGAGAGTTCCTAACTCTGCCATCTTGGCTACCAGAAGAGGAAGTCTCCTCCTGACTCATTTTTCTATCTGTATCTCCAGCACTCAGCACCACTCATTCATTCATTCATCTCTGGGCCTCGTTTTCCCTTTCTAATAATGCCTGCCTGCCTTACAGTGTCACAAGTGTGGTATAATGGATGGAGTCTTTAAGTAGGAGTCAGAACTGATTTTGAGGCTCTTTGCTAGTCATTAGCTAACTGGGTGGCTTGGTAAACTCTCAACTTCAGTTTCCTCATCTGTAAATTAAGGTGATAAGGACCTCTCTCTAAGCTCCCTTTCAATTCCAATAGCTCACATGGATAGCTCATTAAGGTCTGTTTACAAGATACTTTCCTGACTATAACCCTACAAGGTAGATAGCTCAAGGATTATCCCCATTTTATAAATTAGGGAGGCTCAGAGAGATTCTCACTTGTCCATGGTCACACAGCTAGTAAAGGGAAGAGCCAAATCATTACTGAAGCCCCTTTAATAGCTGTTGTGAGCATTAGATATAGATGAGAAAGCACTTTGAAAACTCTACGGCCTATGCAAATGGAAGGCCCTAACACCTAGCAGTCCTACTCTCCAGGTCTTTGCTGATTCCTCCAGTTGTTTGGGCTCATCCCTTCCAATCACTTTGTAGATAGTCTTTCTTCCTTTACCTGTGTACATTCTCTCCCTCTCCCCCAGTAGAATGGAAGCCCCTTGAGGGCAAAGAATGCTTCCCATTTTTTTTGTATCTCCAGCACAAAGCAGCTGTTTAATAAATGCTTGTTGAATTGAACCATAACAATAACCAACATTTTTATAGCACTTTAAGGTTTCCAATGAGGCCTGAACAGATTTCAATTTCTATTTAGGTCTTTAAAAATCACATTATTGTAATCAATAAATACTTAACATCTAATAATAATAAAGAAAACTCATTTTTATGATTCTTTTGGGTTAATGGCATCTTTCTAGCAATAACTCTGTGAGACAGCCAATTCAAGTAAATTGTCCCCATTATACAGATGAGGAAATGGACTTAAGCAGGAGGTCAGACAGCCAAAAAATGTTTAATTATCCCCATTTTACAAATAAGGAAATAGGCTTAGAGGGAATCTGACAACCAATAAAAGTGCAATTATCCCCATTTTATAGATGAAGAAATAGACTAGATGGGTCAGACAGCTAAAAAGATAATTTGAAGACAGGCCACCTGATTTCCATGTTGAAAGGGCATCTTGCCAATTGGTTCTCTCACCCCTCTCCATCCCAAAGGAGTTCCAAATCCTGGCTTTTCTTTCCTTTTTTTAGAGCTGGCAGATAAGTTTGTTGGAAAAGACCCAGCAGGAAAAGGCAATTTCACTGCAGGCAGGAAGGACTGGCTACATTCTGGGAAAACACTAGTCTAGCTGTTCTAGTCCTTGACAGACAGACAAAGAGACAGAGAGAAAAAGCGAGAGAGACAGAGAGAAAGAGAGAGGGAAGGAGGGAGGGAGGGAGTAGGAGAGAATGACTTCACAGCTAGAGTCTTACCCACTAGGTAATTTTACCAGTGCTGACAACAGGGAAGCCAGTCCAACCCTTAGCAACTTTAGGTGTACCCATTCTCCATTTAATTATTCAGAGGTCTTTTTTTACACATAAACTGAGACAGAGGAAGATAGACTTACCCAAGATCACACAGCAAGTTAGCAGAAGCATTGGGATTAGTTTAAGTCATTAGGCTATATGACCACCTCCTTGACATGGGCCTCAGGAGCTGCCCAAGGGCAGGGGTTTCTCCCACCTCTCTAAGCAGTGCCAGGCCCAGAGGAGGTACTTAATGTTTATTGACTGACTTAAGCAGGGAGGGTGAATGGCTGCTGATTCTGAGCCCCCCAAGCCCCGTCGCTTTCCAATATCCCTTCTACCTTTTCCAGGTTCACCCCTCCCCCCTCCCAGGACAGTCCTTTCATCAAACACCAAGGCGGGAAGAGCCCTTAGAGAACACCTAGGTCAAACTAATTTTTTATAGGTGAAGAAACTGAGGCCCAAGGTGATAAACCAGGCCCAGGCCCTTTTCCTGCCTTACAAAGCACTGGATGTCCTAATGATTCCCAACATTGCCCTCCTGTAACAGATGAGCAAACTAGGGCTCAGAGGCAGTGAATCACCTCTCTGGTGAAGACACATCTCTCTGGGCCAATACTGTAAGATGAGGAGGACCTCTGAGCCCAAGGTGGAGGAAGAGAGGCAAGAGGTTGCCCTCAACAACCCCTGACTTTAAACATAGGAGGATGAGGCCGGAAATGCGCTCCCCGCACGGAGGAGTGCGGTGACGTCGCAACGGTGTAGCTTCAGGTGAGAGTCGCCCCATCACCCCCTACTCCCCGCCTCTGCCTCCTGCCGGTGATTGACACGTCAAGGGGGCGGGGCCTGTGGCTACGCCCTCCAGCCAACAGCTGAGGGGGCGGGTCACGTGACGGCTCTACAGCCGTGGCGGTTGCTGTCAGCTGATCCCTTGGGCTTGGAGGGGTGGTGGCGGCAACCATGGACTTTCTCCTGGGGAACCCATTCAGCTCTCCTGTGGGACAGCGCATCGGTAAGTGATCTGAGCATCCCAGCATCCCCTGCGCCGGCCTCCGCCTCCTGGGGACCCCTCAGGCTCGAAGCTGCAGATCGAGGGGACTCGGGGGATCCTCCCCCCCTGCACCCCGAGAGCGTGGAGTGGCAACGTCCGCAAGCCAATAGAAAGCGTCTCTGTGCTGACTGGCGGGAGTTCTGACCTATAGACATCTTGGGGGGCGGGCTTGGAGGCTGCGGCTTACCCAATCAGTGCCTGAAGGGGGGGGTCCCCACAACTGGGATGAAAGTTTTCTCTCTTAAAGGGCCCTCAGTGTCCCCGCCCCCAAGGCTCCCGCCGCTCGCGTGAGACCGGCCTGGAGCTCCGCACCAGGGGCAGGGGCTTTGGAGTCCTGGCAGTAGGCTCCCGGGTGGCAGTGGAAGGTCTGGCGCTGCAGGGGACCCTGGTAGAAGCAGTGTGATCTAAGAGAAAGAGCCTCCAAAGACAGAGGATCTGAGTTCAACCCAACCCTTAGGACTGGGTAGCCCTGGACGAGTCACTTGTCACCTCCCTGAACCTCAGTTTCCTCATCAGCAGAATGGAGATAAATGGACTGAGTGGCCCTTGGGGCCTTTCCAGTTCTTTGTGTTATTCTTTCTGCCTTAGTTTCCCCATCTGTTAAACGATGGGGTCCGACTCAGTGGCCTCCGAGGTCTAGGCCTATGGATCTGTGCCTCCCTGAGTCTGTTTCACCATATGTAAAACAGGGACAGAAGTAGAGGAATGGACTTAAAGGCCTCTTAAGTTCTTCCAGATCTAGATGTGTTCTACATCTGTGATCCTCCCTGGGGGATCTTGGGGAAACTGAGGCCCAGAGGGGGAAAGTATCCTCACACAACCAAGTAGCAGAACTGGAATTCGAACCCAGTCCTCAGATTCCAAATCCAGAGATGTCTTCCCACCCGAGCATGCCCTGTGAAATGGAGATTCGCTTACTGAAAGTCTTCAGATACAAAGGGCAAGCTCAGGAAACACCTGAGAGGGAGCCCTTCCCCCCACCAGGTTTCCCCATCTGGGCTGTAACCTCTGCCTGTTTGGGCACCAATTCTGGGCCGACCACTAGGTGTGGCCCTGCCCTAAGTGGACCATTGCACCCTGCCTGGACAACTTTGAGTCATTCATTCCTCCCAGAGGAAAAATAGAGTCTAAAGGCAGCCTCTAAGATGGGCAGCAGAGATGCCCCAAGCTTCTGGGGCAAGCCCCAGCACTTACTAAAACAACATAGAACTTTGAACAAGAGCATCACTGCACCTCAGTTTCATCATCTGCAAAATGGGGATTCAATCCCACAGCCAAAAATTAGTGGATAAGCATTTATTTAGCACCTACTATGTACTGTGGAAATGTTTCATCCTGGAAGGCTCAGGAGCTAATGAGGGTAAAAGTGTACAACTATGTACAGGACAGGCTAATAGAAAGAACTCAATAGAGGGAGTGCTAGAATGAAAGGGATTTGGGGGAGAGGGGGCGAGAGTAAGAAGGAGGGAGGGAAGCTTCCTGGACAAGGTAGGATGTGAGCTGGGCCTTGAAAGAAGCCAGGAGAGCAGATGAGGGAGTATGGCCTCTAACTCCCTACTGTCAACTAGAAAAAACACAGAAATAGTCAAAATCACTCTTTAATCAAGGGGAAAAAGGGTTCAGCACTAATAGGTCCTGACAACAGAGCTGCTCCCTGAGACTGCACAGAGTCCGGACACCCTGGTCACTGACCCCTGGGAGTGCCACCAACTCTGGATGGACTCCGGGGAACAAAAGAACTTGGGGAATCTATATACCGCTCTAGATGACCTGGGGGCTTACAGTGAGAGGGACAGTTGATTGGCTTTTCAAATGGTAAGAAAGGAAAATGAGGGGTTCCAGACAGGAATAACAGTAAAGGGGCTGATGCCCTCCAATGGACAAAAAAGGGAAAGACTCTGCCCAGGGCTGGGCTGCCTTGGTAATGGCCCTTAGGGGGCCTCTCCTAGGGGGAGAAACCATTTTGACAAAAGGGATACTTAACATTAGATGGGATTAGCTGCTCCCAGCCAAACTCCCAGGATGTCCATTGTCTGATGAAGTGGGACCTTCCCTCTGGAGGAAACCTCTCCTGTCAAAACCTGGGGCTTCTACCCTCAAACTAAATAACCTGGAGACTTCTAGATTTCCATGTTGACACTACTATATACAAGACATTGGGGAGGGGAAATAAAAAGTCCTCAGTCTTCCTTGTATCCCCAGCACTTAGTGTTCCCAGTTGATTTTTGGTCTTCTATTGGAGGCAAAGCACTGTATGGAACATTGGGGATAAAATTACAAAAATCTAGACATTCTCTGCCCTTGGGAAGCTTCCATTTTGTTCTGCTGAGGGAGGATCACCCTCTGGGGAAAGGTGGCTGGGAGGTTGTTTTTGTTCTGAGAAGTCATTGAGATGGTAAATGGAGCTACAGAGCAATTGATTAGCTTGTCTTATGTCCACTGTGAGTGTCATATGTATACAGATGAGTGAAAAACAGATAACATGGGAAGGAAAGAGGACTTAAATGGGAGGGAGGGGAGGAAAAGGGGAGCCCTGAGGGCATATGAATCTGGGTAGACTTATGGAGGAGGACTGGCACCTCTGTTGAGGCTTGAAGGTAAAGAAGATTCTGAGATAGAAAGAGGCTGGTAGACTGGAGTTGTAGGCTTGGGGATGAGGCTGCTGGGATATTGTAATGCTGATTACCCGGAACAAGAAGTGGCTCAGTCCAGTCTGGCTGGAATGAAGAGGCCAGATTGTGGAAAGCCATCAAAGCCAGGCTCTGGAACTTGTGGTTGAACCATGTCTGAGCTGAAGAATGAGATGGAGAAGGCCTGAACCTAGAAGATTATTTTAGTTGCTATTTGTAGGGTGACCAGTCAGCCAGCACCCATTTATTATATGCCAAAGGGCTGGAGATACAAAAAAAGAGAGAGAGAAACAGGGCCCCAGCTCTCATGGAGCCCCCTATTCTAATGGAGGAGGCAACATTGAAATAACTGGGCATATAAAACATGGAAAGAATAGGTAGAAGGTAACCTCAGAAGAGAAGGTATTCAAGGGGGGGAGGGGAACACCAGGAAAGGTCTCTTGAAGAAGGTCGGATTTGAAAGATTATTCTAGGTATGAGGCACAGCTAGTACAAAGGCTATTCCCCCCTCCCTCAATTTTTTGTAAACCCTTAATTTAAGGTTAGAAAGCCAGGCCTAATGATGAGAGATCCTGGGCTCAAATATGGCCTCAGATACTTCCTAGCTGTGAGACCTTGGACTAGTCACTTAACCCCCATTGCCTAGCCTTTATCACTCTTCTTACCTTGGAACCAATACACAGTATTTATTCTAAGAAAGAAGGTAAGGGTTTTAAAAAACGAACAAACAACCTTAACTTTCTGTCTTAGATTTGATTTCAAGGCAAAAGAGTAGTAAAAATTAGGCAATGGAGGATATGTGACTTGCCCACAATCACAGCTAGGAAGTGTCTATGGTCACATTTGAATCTAGGACCTCCCATCTCCAAGCCTGAACCACCTAGCAGACTCACTAGGAAAGGCCTCTTGATGAAGCTAGCATATGAACTGAGACTTGAAGGAAGCTAAGTAAGCAAAGTGCAGAGATGAAGGAGAGTAATGCAATTATGAGGTACAGCTAGTACAAAAGCTACTCCTCCCCGACTTCCCCATCCAGCCCTCAGAGGCATCGTCCAGTGAATGGAACACTGATCTTAGAACCAGATGGGCCCAGGCAGGGCCACCTAGCAGATTAAATGACCTCTAGAGCTCTTTCCAGCTTTAAAGGTCTGATCTCCTGATCCTCCCTCCCCTCAAACTAATTTCCCATCTCTGGAATGCTGGCCTTTGTGGTTGAAAGAGCACTGTTCTCAGATTCCTCTCAGGGTGGGGTGATCCTGGCCTTGGATGAGGCCTGGACTCCAGGGAGACCACCTGACAATGAGTCAGTCTCTGGTCTGGAACTGGAGGGAGAATGAATGCCCAGGATGCCTGGGTCTTATTCCACCCCTAGTTCCAGACAGCCGCTGCCCCCTCCCCCATTTCACCTTGGCAGGATTGGAGCTTCTTTGCCTGATAATATAGCCCCGATGTTTTATACTGATAAAAGGCATCTGCCAAAGATTTTCTGGAAAATGCACCTTTCTCAGCTACAGCAGTTCACACTTACAGAGGATTGTTCTCAAAGTACCCATTAACATTTTGCTTAACATTTTGGCAATTCTAGCAGGGGAGACAGCCAGGAGAAGGGCATGATTTTGGGGAGACAGGGCTTGATGTATGAAGGACAACAGATCCACCTTTATGGGAGAGGGTGTGACAGAGAATAGCATTTAAGAAGGCTAGAGAGGCCTGAAGATACAAGGTCCTTAGTTCAAATGTGGCCTCAGATACTTCCTAGCTATATGACCCTAGTCGAGTCACTTAACCCCACTTGCCTAAGCCTTTGGAACTCATGCTTGGTGTTGATTCTTGTTTGTTTGTTTGTTTGTTTGTTTTAAACTGGAAAAGTAGGAAGGGACTAGGGGCCAGGTTGTAGAGGGTTTTAGATGCCAACTGTAGGTACAACTATCCTTCCAAATAAGTTGTACAAATACTATCTCCATTTTAATATCAATAAAATAAACAAACTGAAGCCTCTAAAGAAAAGTTTCCCAGCATCATGTGGCTAGTAAGTGTCAAAAGCAGGATTTAAACTCAACTCTTCCAACTCCTTGACTTAGACCAGTGATGGCAGACCTTTCAGAGATGGGGTGCTGGGCTGAGGGCCAGGAGATGTGGAAGAATGTCTTCAGGAGAGGGGGAAGGGAGCATCTCCACTGAAGTCTGTCTGCCTTTCTAGTAATAAATTCCGGGGGTGCTGGTGCCCACAGAGAGCCAAAAGTTCCTGGTCACTGACTTAGGCCATGATGTTTCTTGGATGTACCAAGTTTTCCTCAGTCTGCATATACCAAAAGACACAATGGGAGGGGGCCTCATGGAAGGCTAAGCTCCTCCCCTTAGCTTGAGCTGCTCAGTTTCCCTCTGCGCTGTCTCTGCTCTGGCCCTTTCATCTATCTTCGCTGGCTCCCATAAGGTAAATGATTTTGGTGAAGTCTCGGATGGGGGCGGGGGCAGGTATCCATCCCCCTCTCCTGTGCCTCTGTTCCTCTGGCTGTGACCTAGGACTTGAAAAGCCCTCTAAGGTTTACAGCAGCCTTGTGGGTCTGGGAATCCAATTAGTATGAGCCCCATTTTATAGAAGAGAAAACTGAGAGCAGTCAACTAGCCCAGGGCCAGGTGGGGTTCAAGCCTAGGCCTTGGGACCAAATCTAAAAGTCCAGGACACCTAAGTCCTGCTAAACTGGTGATCTGCCCATAGTGGGCCCCTGGAAGGCTTTTGTGGGAGACTCCAGACATTCTGATGTTTCTCAGACAGAGATAGAGTAAAACCTTGCAGTCTTAACCTAGGTTTACCCCAACCCCTTCTGCTGGCCCGAGGCCATGTTTCCCAGGAGCTAAAGCCCAAATGTACCCAAAGAGTTGGCCTCCCCCTCCCCCCCCCCCAGGCCCCCAGGAGCCCACTTTGCTTGCAGAGTAGCTCAGCTAGTTCTAATCAGTTACTCTTGAGGGTCTGGATGATAATGGAGTTAGGATACTTGTATCTACCTTCCAAGTAAATACTTGTATCTACTTTTCCATCCATTGTTTCTTTTTCCTACTCACATCCTGGGCCAGAATTGGCAGACTTGAACTTTGAGGGTCTCCTCCATCCTCTTCCCTGACAAATGATGGGCTCTTCTAGCCCCCTGGGTCCCCTGCACTGAATTTGGCCCTCAATTCTGCAGGCTGACAACGTGATTTCATTCCTGTTAACCTTCCCGGTGCCTGTTGTTCTCTGGCCAGGCCCCTTCATCTAAGCAACAGGGATCCCAGCTTCATCAGTAATCACTTGCTTTCTATTTGAGGGTCATCTAAGCTTAAGTAGGACAGGTCCTGCCAGCACCAGAGTTTAGGGCAGAAAACAGCCTAGGGGCAGCCTACAGTTCAGGAAACCTACCTCCTGGCCTTGGGATCTCCGAGATTTTTAAAGCCTTATAAACATTTAGGATTACAGGGGTCAGAGACAACTGAGTTGCTTAGTGGTTAGAGAGCCAGACCTAGCAACTAACCCAAATCTGACCCCAGATACTTCCTAGCTGTGTGATCCTGGGCAAATCACCTAATCCCCATTACCTGACCTTTACCTCTCTTCTGACTTGGAACCAGTACATAGTATTGATTCTAAGAAAGAGTTTTAAAAAAAGAATTACCAGGGCTAAATGAAGAGGGGATTTGTAGCTTCCATTCACAGCTAGGTCCTAGCTTTTATTCTGCTCTGCCTAGTACCTATGTGACTTTAGATAAATTTCTTACTCCTCTTTGCCTCAGTTTCCTCATCTACAAAATGGAGATAATGCAAGTGTCTACCTCCCAGAGATGTTGTAAAGATCAACAGAGATATTTGTAAAGAATAGATGCTAGCTAATCTATTACTTGCCAGCACTCTAGCACTACTGAGGTGGCCCCCATCACTGTCATCAGGCCCTCCTTGATCTAAGTCCCTCTTCTATTCCTCTCCTCTTACATTATACCAATTCAGGTAAACTGTTTGGTGGGCTTTTTATTTAAGCTGTATGGAAGGCAAAAGAAAAACTCATGGAATATAGAACTGTCAGATTATAGAATAGAGGCATCTCAAACTAAAACCCCGTAATTCCTGGGACATAGCATAATGCAATGGAAAGAAGGCTGTCTCTGGAGTCAGAAGGCCTGAGTTCAAATTCAGCCTCCTACTCAGCCTGTGTGACCTCAAACAGCCTCTGTCTCCTCATCTGTCAAATGAAGTGGTTGGACAAACAGCCCTGGATGCCCCTTCTCCCTCTAGATACGAGACCCTGTGGTCAGCATGAACTTCCTAGGCTAATAAGCCCCCTCCTTACCATCCAGTGTCCCCACCATCTTGCCTCAGGGAGGAATCCAGCTGAGTAAGTTGGTTTCTCTGCTTGGCTAGCTGCCACAATCTTAAGGTACCCTTCTGGCAGCTCCCACTCATTTCTGAAGCCAGTATTTCTGGCTAGCATTAGTCTTCCACATTTGTAAGGCTCCACCCAAGTTGACTGAATCACTATTGCTTTTGCTTCCCACCTTCCCCTCAAAAACAAAAGACAGCAAAAACTGGGAAACTGTGTTCATACCTGCAAGGGTTTTTTTTTAAGCCTTTACCTTCTTAGTATAGATTCTAAGACAGAAGAGCAGCAACTCCATCCACACTCTATCCACTGTGCTACCTAGCTACCCATTCCACAATTGGACAGTTCAAATAATTAAGAAGTTTTCTCTACCACTGAAATTGACTTCTATAGTCTCAATGCATTGGTCCTAGGTCTGTCTTCTGACCAAGTCTACCCTTTTTCATATAATTCTTCCAGTAATAGAAGATATAGCTCATCCCTGGCTTTCCCCAAATCATAGAATATAGGCACCTGAGGGTGCAAACTGTCTCATTTTTTAAAAATTCCTAGTTCATGGCACACAGTAATTACTTGACAAATGTTTATTGGTCAGTTAATTCTCTTCTCCAAGATAAACAACTATCACCTCCCTGGTTCTGATGACTTTGAATCCTATGTATCCTGTTATACTCCTTGTGTTTTTCCCTAATGGTTGAGTCAGGAGGGCAGCTAAGTGGAGAGAGTGCTGGGCCTAGAGTCAGAAAGACTCCTCCTCATGAGTTCAAATCCTACCTTAGACACTTCCTAACTGTGACCCTAGACAAGTCACTTGATCCTGTTTAACTCAGTTTCCTCACCTATAAAATGAGCTAGAGAAGGAAATGGCAAGTCACTCCAGTATCTTTGCCAAGAAAACCCCAAATGGGGCCATGAAGAGTCGAACACAACTAGAAACAACTCAGCAACAACTGAGGTGGGGGGTGGGGGTGGGAAAAAGAACCAAAATTATTTCTTATCTTGCAAGCCTAGGGGTTGGGTAGATGATATTATTGACAGGATTATGGAAACAGAAGTTCCAGCTTAAATAATTGTAAGGGAAACTAAGCCACTCAGGCTAAGAGGGGAGGAATTTAGCCTTCCCAAAGGTCCCCTCCCACTTTATATTTGGCTAATGATGGCAATGGGAAATGTTTAAATGGAAAGGTGATGGAATGTTTAGTCTCTGGTCAATGGGACACTGAAGTGGAGATTTGGGGATGATCCCTTTCTAACACCTAAGAGGAAGGACTACCATTTTTTTTTAATCTGGAAGAATGAAGTGGGATTTCAGGAGCCAAAGGAAGGCTAGCTAGATGGAGAAAACATGTAGGCCAGAGAGTTGGGAAAGCAAGTTGAGGGAATGAGAAATAATCTAGGCTTTAACATAATATACTAGATTTTAAAGATCTTTCGTTTTTATATTACTGAGATTTCCCCCATGTCCCCCTCTCTCCCCTCCCAGAGAACCATACAACTAACCTGATTTTTAAAAAAGAGAAAGAACATTGGGATAACCTTTATCAGATTGTTTACCTGTGAAGAGTGGGGAGGGGAGGGAGAAAGAGGGATTGCAAAAGGTCAGAAAGCAATTGTTAAAAAAGTGTTTCTGCATTTAATTGGGAGGGGGGAATAGGCAAAACCAATTTTTAATTAAAATTTAGAAAGAGAAAACCATTTCAGCAAAAACAATCAACACATTCCCCCAAACCTGTCATTTTCAGGGTCTGCTATCTATAGACCCCTGAGAGGGGGCTGGGAAGAGGTACCTTCTCATATCTCTTTTTGGGATTCAAGTCTGTTCTTTATATTTTTGCAGTGTTCAGTTTTAGTTGTTTTGGGGGTATTGGTTGACTTCAGAAAAATTGGAGGAAACACCACACCCTCACCTGCCCCTCACAGGAGGGGCAAAATAGAAGTCTTCTAAGTATTTGAAGGACCATCATTTAGGAATAAAGTTGATTCTTCATGGCCTCCAGGAGCAGGAATATGGGGTAGAAGTTAGAAAAACTTATAAGGTAGAACTTGCAGGAAAATTAATTTAAACTCTACGGAAGTGGGAATGAGCTGCACTAGAATAGGGAGTGGGTTTTCAACCCCTAGAGGTTCTCCAGTGGAAGGAGGTTGGATGAACTGCAGGCTAAGATGTTTATTCTTGAGGGAATTCCTATTTAGCTACAGGGTGAACCAAATGACTTCTGAGTCTTTCCCAGCAGACACATTCCCAATCACACTAGGAATGGAATACCTCGAAGAACTAGACAAAATAGTAACAATTCATTTGGAGGACCAGAAAGTCTTAAATGTAAAGAAAAACAATGACAAAGTAGGAATAAACTTCTTTTTTTTTTTTTGAACCCCTTAACTTCTGTATTAGCATCAATGCCATGTATTTGTTCTGAGGCAGAAGAGTGTTAAGGGATAGGCATTGGGGGTTAAGTGACTTGATCAGGGTCACAGCTAGGAAGTACCTAAGGTCATATTTGAATCTAAGACTCTGGGCCTGGCTCCAATACACTAAGCCCCCCAGTGGCTCCCTAGGAATAAACTTTGATCTCACTTCTGGTCCCTATATTATAAATCAGTAACTACAAGCAGATCACTGGAACAGACCAACCCAAAAAGTGTCAGAAACAAGCACACTCAAAAACTTGGTGCTGGCTAATTCTCCCTCCCCCCTCCAAAAAAAATTGCCTGGAGAACCTCTTACTTAATATGAATTCCCTGGAAAACAAAAGCAATCTGGCAAAAATTAGCTTTAGGCAAGCACCCTAGACCACAACCACATCAAACAACCTAGTTAGAAAAAGTCATCTAAAACGGGACAGAAGAAACTCAGACCAGGTACCCTTCACAGCTTCGAGGAGGGGGCTGTTTGGAATTTTTGTAAAAACTGAGGGGAATAGGCCATCCAAGGTCTGGTCATGAAAGAGCCAGGCCAGGTCTACTCCTGACTAGCTGTATGACCTTAGGCAAGTCATTTAACCTCTCCATGTCTCAGCCCAGTATCAAAATATATTGAATTTCTGCCCTACTCATCTGAGAGTATCACAGAACCAGAGAGAATAATGGCTGTGAAAAGGCCTGTGGGACTGTTATCAGCCCAAATCAGCCACATGATAGGTATTCAGTGAAAGTTTGTTGAATGAAATAAGACAGTTCTAGAACTGGAGCCTGGACAGGGAGGAGAAAATGGGACAAGGCTGAAAGGCAGGAGTGATAGGGCTGTAAGCAGAGAATGTCTTAAGTGCCATGGAGCCCTAGAGAACTGTTCTGATATAGAGGCAGAGAGGCCAAAATGCAAAAGAGAGAAGGACATGGAAATGAAGGTATAAAGTCCGGACCCCAGGAAGCTTTATAAAAACTGCTATTAAGTGGAATATTTGAGTGGAGGGAGATCCTTCAGGATAGCAGAAACAGGGCAGTTCTTAGAGTGAGGAACTTCCTGGTTTTGAGGGTTCTTCCACTTCTCACTAGCAGATTATGGACAAATCGCCTCA
Organism: Monodelphis domestica; assembly: GCF_027887165.1. Taxonomy (NCBI): domain Eukaryota; kingdom Metazoa; phylum Chordata; class Mammalia; order Didelphimorphia; family Didelphidae; genus Monodelphis; species Monodelphis domestica. The sequence goes on from NC_077231.1 coordinate 97,998,624, forward strand.
AATCCCTGGGTTTTCTTTTTCTGATGGGGTTGTTGGCCCTTGCACTACCAGGGGCATTGTTTAATTTACTATTTCTTTTTGGCTTTCATGTTTAAAAAACTTTGAATTTGAAATTCTCTCCCTCCCTCCAGCTCTCCTCTCCCCAACTCTGAGAAGGTAAGCAATATCATCTCATGCTTAACATGTGGAATCATGCAGCACATTTTTGGGTGTCATTTATTTATTTGGGGCCTTCATTTTATGAAATCTCGAGTATTGTAAGGAATGCTCCAGTGGATCTGAGCGCTTCCATATTACTAGTCCCTCCAGCCATATAGTTTCACCCCATCCCTGCCTGCCCATTCTGTGCCATTTTTGCCCAAGTCTTACCATAAATTGGGGGGGGGGGATGTCACAGGGGAAAGTGTCCAATGTACTAGAGGCTTTCTTTCCTTTCTCCTGATATGACACTCTGAGGAAAGTGCTTTATAATCTTTAATGTGCCATTTTAAAAAGTGGTGGTAGCTTTTATTATGAATATAATAGGACCCTCTTAACCATGATTTTGCTTTCCATGGTTTCAGTTATCCACGGTCAGCTGGAGGCACCAGAGTCCCACCTGCTACAGCAGTCTGCCCCCTGTTCAAACCTGCTTCCATTTTCACTTTTTTAGTGGGGTTAGGAAGTCATGGAGTACCAACCTGAGTGGTTTCAGCCACCCGAGGTAGGTTTTAGAAGGATATTATCTTCCTTGTGGCCTTCAATTGTGCCAGACCAATCAGATGTTCTCATAGTTTCAGGGCCCTTCCAAATAAGAGCTGCCCCAGAATCTCTTCCAAGGGGTTTAGCATATACCAGTACTATTAGGACATTCTCCTTCAATGGAAACCAAACCCACAAATATCTCATCTATATCCAACAATTTGGACAGCCCTAGTGTTAGCCCTATTTTACAGATGAAGGAACTGAGGTTCAGAAAGGGGCTTTACACTGAAATCACATAGCTACTGAAAGTAAAAACTCAAAACTAGACTTGCAGGACTCTGTCCAATGGTCTTGTCTTCTTTTTGTTGGAAACCCTTACCTTCCCTCAGAATCAATATAGTGTATTTTTTTCCAAGGCAGAAGAGTGCTAAGAGCTAGGCAGCGGAGGTTAAGTGACTTGCTCAGGGTCACACACCGAGGAAGTAAGTGTCTGAGGCCCAGAACCTCCAATCTCTAGCCATTTATCTGTCCCCTCTTTTTTTCATTTTTAGATCCTTACCTTCTGTCTTAGAATTAATATCGAATCTAAGGCAGAAGAGCAGTAAAGACTAGGCAATCAGGGTTAAATGACTTGCCTAAAGTCACATAGCTAAAAAGTATCTGAAATCAAAGTTGAACCCAAATCCTCCCAACTCTAGGCCTAGTGCTCTGACCATGGGACTACCTGGTTTTCCCTTTCCAGTGGACTTTTCAAGATACAGTTGACAGAGAGCCCAACTTCCCTCTGTGTAAGGGCTGTTCCTGTATTTGAAACCTCACAGTGATCTTTTCTCCAGACAGAACAACCACAGTTTCCCCAGAGCTCATGTAATTCTGATGAGCCCAACCTGTGGTGGACTCTGTAGTTCTCCTATGTAACCTCCATGGTCCTCCTGTTCCAGGTTTGTTTCAGAAGCCAGAATTCAGCTGGTTGCCTTTGAACTGTTCACCACCTCCTGCTCTGAAGAGTGAGGCCTTTGTGTCCCAAAGACGAGAAGAAATTAGGCATGGGGAGCTGTAGTTGTCTTCTAGTTTTTGAAGATTTGTCCCAAGGAAAAGGGATTTATTGAGCTTGTTCTGCTTAGTGCCAGAGGGCAGACCCAGGGGCCAATGACTGACTGAAAGAGGCAAGTGAAATGTAGACATCAGGATGTCGACATTTCCTAAAATAACAACTATCCAAAAGTACCTCTGGAAGGTAGTGAGTTCCCCCTGGCTGGAGGTATCTAAGAAGAAGCTATACAGCCCCTGGAGGGGCTTCTGATTCTGATAGGAATTAAACTAAGTCACCAGCATTTATGTATAGCTAGGAACTACCCAGCAAGACAGGCCTTCAGATACAAAGCTGTATTGGAGGGTGGAGCAGGCAGAAAAGGGGGATGATCTCATTTGTTGAGTCCTGTGATTATAGTCTGTTGGTGACCCCAGGCTCTGCCAGTCCTTTCTGTGGCTTTAGACTCAGCATATCAACTGCCAGTGGAGAAGGGAGAATGAATCATGCCATTCCAGTGACAGCAGGGATGTAGGGGAGGGTCTGGCCTTCGGAATCACTGACTGGATAAAAGCTAACCTTGGGGATCAAGAGATGGGGCCCTGTGAGATCAGGAGATGGACTGAAGAAAGAGAGTACTTACTTAGAAAAGTGTCCCAGGAAGAGCCGGGGGGGGGGGGGGGGTTGAGAGGGTGAGAAGGTGTCCTGTCCCTGCCACTAACCATACTGAACTACCCAGTGTTAGAAGAAATCATGTATGGGACAGCTGGGTGGCTCAGTGGATTGAGAGTCAGGCCTAGATATGGGGAGGTCCTAGGTTCAAATTTGGCCTCAGATATTTTCCAGCTGTGTGACCCTGGGCAAGTCACTTGACCCCCATTGCCTAGCCCTTACCACTTTTCTGCCTTGGACCCAATACACAATACTGATTCTAAGATGGAAGGTGAGGAAGAAGGAGGAGAAGGAAGAGGAGGAAAAGAAGAAAAGGAAAAAGGAACCATGTGTTGGTTAAGTTCAGACTAAAGAGAGAAATTAATTTTCAAAAAATTAGGTTTTTCAAGTTTGAAAGGACTTCAGAAATTATTCTGGGTCCCTCCCTTCCCCCCCCAACTTTACAGAAGAAGAAACTGAGGGCTGAAAGGAACATGGCCAAAGCTGTGTAAAGAGGCAGCTTTGAAGTCAATCCTGGCCTTCCAATTTTCAGTCCTGCTTTCTTTCCTAATGCCATGTGCCTGACAGCTAGGCAGCTCAGTGGATAGAGCACTGGGCCTGGAGTCAGGAAGGCTGAGTTTAAATCCAGCCTCAGACCCTCACTAGTTATGTGACCTGGGCAAGTCCCTTCACCTCTGTTTGCCTTAATCCACTAGAGAAGGAAACAGCAAATCACTCTAGTATCTTTGCCAAGAAAACCCCACAGTATTGGCATGCAATGACCCTCAAGGCCAGAAAGCATCCAACTCGACTTAATAGCAATACACTACCTGATCCAAATCAGCTACAATCATTTGCCTTTGAAGCCTGAAATAACCAAAGAATTGTCATTGGGGGGTGATTAGCCCCAGGAGGTTCAATTGCTGCTGCTAAAAAATAACAACTCATATTGAAAGAGCCTCGGAGACATCTCATCTGATCTTCAGACTGAGGCTGTGAGATAGGAATGGATTATTGCCCCCACTTTACAGATGAGAAAACCGAGTCTCAATCTCAAGACTGTATGGTTTATCTGAGGTCATACAGCTAAAAAGAACCAGAGCTCAACCCCCCTCACCCTCACCCCCCAGTCTTTTTGACTCTTTGTCCAATGCCTGCCAAGATGGCCTCTTCCCTTTGAGCCTGAGCTGGTATGCACCCACGTTCACACAGGGCTTGGGTTTCATGCTGTGGGGTCAAGCTGTTTCTAAGGCTAATCCCTCTTGGGAATCTGGTCTTGGCATTTGCCTTGGGTTGGACTAATGATTAAATAGGCTTTGTTCTTCCCCAGTGGGGCAGAGAAAGGAGCAAATCCAGGATTTCCTCTGCCTTTCCTTGTGATAACTTCTTATCCAGAGGCCCTCATCATGCTGGAGCCCCCTGAATTGGCAGAGTTAACTCCTCGCCTCCTGAGCCCTGCCTTAAAGACAACCCCACTTGGCCATTCTCTTTCAGAAAAGGCTCTGCAGTTGAGTCAGCTCCTGGCTACCCATTTACCAGTGGCTATATGGGTGGTTAGCTAGATGGATGATCAGGATTTACTGTCGTCGTCGTTTGGGCGTTTTCAGTCATGTTCTATTCTTTGTGACCCCATTTGGGGTTTTCTCCGCAGAGATACTGGAGTGGTTTGCTATATCCTTCTCCAGCTCATTTTATAGAAGCAAAACAGGCAAACAAGGGTAGGTGACTTGCCCAAGGCCACACAGCAAGTAAGTGTCTGAGGCAAGATTTGAACTCTTGAAAATAAGTCTTTCTGATTCCAAGTTCAGTACTCAATCCACTGTGCCATTTAGCTGCCCCTGAGTATTTATTAAGCACCTTCTATGAACATAGCACTGAGGAGACGAGATAAAAGTAGACAAGGAGCTCATGTTTCCATCATATATGGGAGGTTTCAGCTGCCAGTCTGATGGCACCAATTTGAGGTTGTGGGGGAGGAAGGAGCACTTTTCTCTTCTTTGAAAGCATAATATGATCTTCTTTGTGGTTCCTCATTGGGGAAGGGTAGGGCAGGGTGGAGCTGCCAGTTTAGGGAGTGGCAGCCAGGCAACTAGGGCAACAGCTAAAAGTGAACATAGCTGTGACTCCCCAGAAATTAATCATTTGGAAACTATGTCCTAAGAAAGCACACGGGCTAAAGGAAAACCACTTGGAAGCCTTTTTTCAAGCCTGCCATTGTCCTAGAAAGGACCTAAGGCTTTTCTCAGCTTTGAAGTTTAAAAACAAGACAGTGTCCCTCCCGGATTAATGTGACCAGGCACTTCCCTTTAAAGATCAGAACCAAAGCCAGAAGGAACTGAGCCTCAGTTTCCTCATCTGTAAAAGAAAGATAATAACACTCAAATTGCCTCTCTCCCTGGACCACAGGAGATAAAGTTCTTTGTCAGTGCCAGAACATTGATTGTTGTGGACAATTATTCTGGGGTTTTGTGAAAAAAGAGGTGGGGCCCTGCTCTGGGAGGCTGCAGCCCAAAGTGCTCACTGGGCCTTCCCTTCAGGGGTGATGCCACTGTCTGGGTGGAGCATGTCCAGTTCAGGGAACCATTTTGATAAAGATGAGTTGGAGAGAATTTTTTTTAGACCCTTGCCTTCTGTCTTAGGAACAACTCCAAGACCAAAGGGCCAGGGCCAGGCAAAGGGGGTCAAGTGGTTCCACAGGGTCATTCAACTAGGAAATGTCTGAGGCCAGATTTGGTCTAGAGAATTTTAGGAAGAATGTTAATGAGTCCTAGAGATTTTTAATAATGGTGTTGATGAGTCCTAGAGGAAATCCAGAGATAACAATCATGGATCAACAGACCCAGAGATGGGAGGTCTTTGTGACCCTGGGCAAGTCACTTAACCCCCATTGCCTAGCCCTTACTGCTCTTCTGCCTGAAAACCAATACATAGTATTAATTCTGAGGTGAATTTAAAAAAAACAACTCTTCTTCTCTTTTTGTTCAAAAGACCAATCGATTCACCTGGAAAAGAGGCAATTTTGTGATCTCTTTTTAAATATTGCGTGGGAGGAGGATAGACCGACTTCTTACCGAGGCTAGAATTAGGACTAGTAGATGGAAGCTAGGCAGATTTGGGATTCAATATAAGGAAAAACTCAATATAAGGACCACCTAGACCTGAACATTACTCTCCAAGCCCCTTGCCTCCATTGAATGTGCTGCCTTAAGACAATCAACTTCCTATCACCTGCAAATTGTGTAATAGAGGCTGGGTAGCTTCTATCTATAGGACTAGGTTCATAGAATCATAGATCTAGATCTGAAAGGGATTTAGAGGCTATCTAGTCCAAACCCCTGATTTTTACAGATGAGGAAGGGGAGGCCTAGGGAAGCTAATGACTATTCCAAGGTCACACAGGAAGAACAACGTGTGTGTAATTCAAATCCAGATTTGTGTCAGAATCTGAACCCAGATTCTCTGGCTCCCTTATGAGTGTAGTCTATGGTGACCAAGAGAGTGTCCCTCATGAGCCCAGACAGGAATGGAACCCAGTGATGTGGGCACTTTGTGAAGGCCCTTTTCTAACCAACTTAAGTGACCTGTATTCAGGGCTTAACCGATATGAGCTCCCTACTAGACTTAACCAAGTCAGCTAACAATAATTATTTCTTTATCACTTAGGTTACAACCCCTTTCTTCCCCCCATAGGAACCCTGGGAAGTAGGGAATATGGGAATTCCTTTCCTCCTTTGTAAAATCGGGGTATCGGGGTTCAGAAAGATGAAGTGGCTTGGGGCAGTCCCATAACTAGTAAATATCAGCCAGCTGGGTGGCAGACTCCTAGAACTCAGGTCTGTGGACTCCCCTGTTTAGTCTCTCTGTGTCCTGTATCTGGAGACACTCCAAATAAGGAAGACAGGGAGAGCATGCCCATGCAGGAGAACATGCCTCTGCCCTCAGCCACATGGCTCCAGGCATGTACCCACGAGAAGGAATTGGAAGTGTGTAAGGACTGAGCCACCAGCTCTGGAAATCTGTCCCCAAATAGTGAAGGAGGGGCCTGGGAGCTGCCTTAGTATGGCTGTGCTCAGCACCTCCCCCATGACCCTGCTTCCCCCTATCCCAAAGCACTGTTAGGAATCATCGAGTCCAACCTGTCCTTTCTGACTCATTGTGTCTACCCTAAGCATATCCCAAAATTGGCCCCTGCAGAGGGTTCAACAGTGTGTTTTTTTTAATTATCACTAATTAATTTTTATTGAGCAACTTTAAGTTAGTTCTTAACCTGGAGTATGTGGACTCATTTGTTTTACTTTCATTTTTTCTATTATTGACGTTATTTGATGGTTTGTCCTTCAATGACTGGTTTCTTCTGTAGCCCTCCCAGCTCCAGGCCTGGCACTCTAGCCACTGAGCTACCTAGTTGCCCCATCATGTGTAGCTCTTAGTTCCTTATGGGTTTGAAGGTCATTCGTCTCTTGAGAACTGTCCCCAAATCCTCTGGGAATTTGAAATGAGGCCCCCAGCCTGCTAGCCTCACAGAGACCTTGTCATGTATGCTTCGTGGCCTTTTCTCCCTGGAATGCTACACTTGAACCTGTTCCTCAACTGGATTTGTCAAGAATTTCACCCATCCAGATTTTGCCCTTCCAAATGTCCTGGTAGAAGCAGCGAAAGTGGATTGGCAGGATCCTGAGACAGAAATAAGAGGATCTCTCAGTTTATTGGCCTGGCCTAGACCCAGAGTGCCTTAGCATCTGCCCAATTCAGAGAAAACATTAAGCCAGTGGCAGTCTGACTGATTCTTCCAAGGTCTTTGCTTTCTATCTTTGTGCCAGTCTCAGTGACTGTCTGGAGTTAATCATAATAACAGCTGACATTTATAGAATGCTTTAAGGTTGGCAAAGCCTTTTATGTCATCCTCACAACAGCCCTGGGAGCTAATGAATACTAGGCTGATGACCCCAGTTTATAGCTGAAGAAGATTCATTGATCACATGGCTAGTGAGTATTCAAAGAAAACTTCTTAGTGCCAAATTCGGGGTAACATTACCCAGCACAGTGTTTCGTTTATCCTGGGAACTATTATTGATAATTTTATGGTCTGATTTCTAATTAAAAATAGCTAACAGAGCTCCTTTTTCTTCCTTTTAAACCCTTTGTATACCCATCTTAGAATCAATACTGTGTATTGATTCCAAGGTAGAAGAGCATCGTGGGCTAGGCAATTTGGGTTAAGTGACTTGTCCAGGGTCACTCAATTAGGAAGTGTCTGAGGTGAGATTTGAATCCAGACCTGACTTACTAGCCCCTGAGACACCAAGCTGTCCAATATAGCTCTTTAAGATTAATAGAGCACTTTGTATATATTGTCACATTTGATCCTCCCAACTTGGTGAAATAGAACTTATTATCACCCCTTTTTACAGGTGAGGAAACTGGGGTCACCCAGTCAGGAAGTGTAGGAGGTACTGACTCAGCACTGTATCAATCTGCTTTGCCACCGCCAGTGGCGGGGCTCAGGCTGTCTCTTGCCCTTCCTCCCCTTGCTTTCTCTGGCTTTCTATATAAACACAGAGCAGCCAGCTGGGCAGATATTCAGGATGCCAGACTAGGAAGTCAAACCTTGATATGAATAAAAAGAGGGAGTGGTGCCCTGCAAGCTGTAAAAGTCTGCCATTCAGGTGTGCCACGTGCTGTGCTGAAGAGATGCTGCCAGAGAATAGAGCAGGAGGAAGCAGATGTTAGAGCTGATGCCCTGAGTCGCTGCTGCTTCTTCAGTGTGAACATGTCCGCTGCTTGCCACCTCCTTCCGGCCAGGCCCACACCCCCCTCCAGGGCCTCTTGCTTTCTGTCTCTTGCCTTTACTGCTTTCTTTCCTTTTCCTATCCCAATTTCCCCTCCTCTTTCCCTTTCTTTAGACTTGGCCTCTCCATGGATGTCCAACCCCTACACACACACACACACACACACACACACACACACACACACACACACACACACACACACACATACTCTCTCTCTCTCTCTCTCTCTCTCTCTCTCTCCCCCTCTCTACTCTCTCCCTCTCTCCCTTCCTCCCCTCTCTCTCTCTCTCTCTCTTTCTCTCTCTCTCTCTCTCTCTCTCTCTCTCTCTCTCTCTCTCTCCCCTCTCTCCCCTCTCTCCCCCTCCCCCTGTCTCTTTATTAGCAAGTACCTTATTGAGGTTCACATCCAGGTAACCTCACCTCCAAACACTCCCCTTTCTCCCTTTCTCCCTCTGCCCCACCAGAGGTCTAAAAGATCATAAGCTTACAGATATAGAACCAGAAAGAGTCTCAGAAACCATTTAGTATATCACCATCATTTTACAGGTGAAGAAACTGAGGTCAAGACAGGCTAGGTTACCCAGAGTCACTAAGACAAGTGCCAAGGAGATTGAACTCAGGGCCTCTGACTTCAGACCTAGTGCTTGAAATTTCCCCTGTACCTTAGAAACTATTTTTTCAAACCCTTACTTTCTGCCTTAGCAACAACTCTTAAAACAGAAGGGCAAGAGCTAGGCAAACAGGATTGAATAACTTGCTCAGGGTCACACAGCTCGGAAGTCTCTGAGTCAAGATTTGAACTCAGACCCTCTCAACTCCAATCCTGGCATTCTATCCACTGTGCCACCTCACTTCCCCTCTTAGAAACTATTTAGACCAACTCTGCCACTTTATAGATGAGGAAGCCAAGGATCCAACCAGTTAAGTGTCTTGCCCAAGGACCCCTGAAAAGTCAGCAGCTAAGTCTAGCTTCAAACTTGGGTTCTTTCCACTATCCCACACTGAGAGATTGTTGACTCCTGTTCTCAAGCACACCAGACTGGAGGTTCACATGACATTGGCTCAACCTCTCCCATGGGCCTGTGAGTGTTTATCACTGATGATGATAATTACCTATAAATAAACCCATGTTTCCCCCTCTGGGGGCTGTGCCTATCCCAAGCAACTATGGAGACTCCAGAAACCTTGATTTTGTTGCCCAACAAGAAAAGAAAGAGGAATGTGCAGATGTACTTTGTAAATTTCCAAGCATCTGTCTCTGAGTCTGAAAGTGAATCGGTCACACTTGAACACTCAGTAGTACCGAGTGCTAGTCATGATAGTCATGAGGGTATTAAATAGATCCGTCCCCCTTTGGCAACATTGGTTTCCATGATTCTGCCCATGTGACCTGGCAGTCTAGGGGAGGAAAGGGGAGAAGGGCTGGGGCCCCAGCTCCAGAAGTTCCTTTTCAACATGGAAGTACCTATTTTAATTTGGTGTTGGTTAAGTTTGGGATAAAAAAATAATTTTTAAAGGCCCTTATCAAAATAGTCTTTTCTTTTTTTTTTTTTAATAAAACCCTTACCCTCCATCTTGGAATCAAGACTGTATTGGTTCCCAGTTAAGTATTTGCCCAAGGTGGCACAACTAGGAAGTATCTGAGGCCAAATTTGAATCTAGGACCTTCATCTCTAGGCCTGACTCTCAATCCACTGAGACACCTAACTGTCCCCTTATCAATGTAGTCTTTACTTCTGCTAATATTTGGGTACAGGGCTATATAAACACAACCCCTAAACTATGTCATTTGGCACCCAAACAGAACAGGGGAAGGGGTATCTAAGGAGATGATTTCTTAGGTCCCTTCCACCTCAGAAGATCTGTGGATCCATGGAGCTTGGGTATTTTCTGACATGCCTTTCTCAAACAAGGTACTAAGACACAAAAGATTGGGTTAAGTGACTTCTGGATTTTGAATGGGAGGAAGACTCATTTCAGAGAGGTGCCTTCCCTTCCAGAACAGGCCTGTGTCCCTCTGGTCTCTGTTGCATGAGAGCTTCTGGTTTAGAATTGGGAATGATAGAGGTTATCTAGCTATCTCTCAACTCTCACAGGTCTGGTGGAACACCCAGAGGCCACTGAGTCTAAGCCATTAAATTAATTCAAATTACTAATATAATTATTAAACCAAAGAGAAGAAAAACCCTCCCTCAGTTTACAGAGGAGGAAACCAGGACCCTAAGAGTTCTCATGCCAGAACTGGTTCTCAAATTCAGGGCTTCTTGCTTATCAAGAGGTTTTTGACTCTTGATTGTCCACTATATGAAAGCAGTTAAGATCTCTCTCTTCTTGACTGGGTGTAAAGAGCAATTGATTTGAGAATCAGATGACCCACTTTCACATCGCAGTGCTGCCCATTAAACCATCATAGAGCCCTACATGAATGAATGAATGAATGAATGAGCCCATATTAAGTGCTTACTGTGCAATACAATTGACAAAAGTTAGATGGGCCCTCCCACAAGAAGCTTACATTCTAATGGAGGAGGCAGTACATATAACAGAATGGTGTTCAAGGAAAGGAGTAATATGATGTGGGCTTAGGGAGATACAGAGACAGTAAATTAATCCATAAGACAATTACCAGATTGGCAGGTTCTGTCCAGAAACAATGTTAATATTATTTTGATTGCTATTCCCAGAAGGGTAGGGAAGAGGGGACGGATCAAATGACTGAATGAGCTGTGAAGCATGGGCTGGTTTAGGGAGCAAGGTGAGTGTGTGCTTATTCACCAGAGACATTCAAACTCCAAGGCTCAGAGTTCCAAAGATGAGCGGATCAGTTTCCCCAGAGACCTTGGGTATTTTTCATCTGTCCAATGAGAAGGTTGTATACTGTGGCCCTAAGTTCCATGCTCTTGTGATCCCCCAACTCTGCTAGCTTAATACTCACAATGAACAATTTCCTCCTTATCTTTGAGGACAGATGGGAGAAGTGATTAGATGTCTTTTCCTGACTTCCTTAGCCTGGTCAGACTGCCTCAGAGGGTGCCTTGTCACTGGCCTCCATGGACTTACCTGGGCTTTTTAGACTGTTATAAGGTGAGAGAAGGCACAGTAGCATCTCCCCTGCACCCTGGAATTCTAGGGATTGGCTTTCCCTACTTTGGGAGGCAGACCTACCTAGTGACACCTAATGATATAGGGTGTAGGAGCTGAAAAGGACTCTGTGGGTCATCTAGTTCAACACCTCATTGGCTGACAGTTTCAAAGAACATAAGCCAAAGGGTCCAGGCCTGGGGAAAGTCATATGTTTTTGCCTGTTTGTCTTACATATCAGTCTCCTCTTCCCCAAAACACAAGCTCTACTATCCCCATAATGACTCCAAGGCTAGGCTGGCACCTCTCTGTCTCAGCCACCCAGCAGACTTCTAAAGGAGCCTTTTTTCCCTGCCAACGGGACTGAGGTCAGGCAGATTCTAGAGCCCAGACAGTGATAGCCAGTTCAGGGCCTATGAAAGCCACTCCACAATCTGAGCAACACCCAGACAAGCTGCCAGCCTAAACCAAGAGGCCCCAAATACCCCCCTTCCCCCCCCCCCACACACACACACACTGGAGCCAGCAGGAACCTGGGAACTTCTTCATCTCCTCTGGGGCTCAGTCTGGCAGAGGCTCTGTCACATCCTTTCTCAGAATCATGTTTTCTGATATGTAAGATCAAAGATGGGGGATTGATTACAAAGCAAACCCATTCTATTGAAATACACTGAACAAAGTATTAAAGTAACAAATTCCCAGACCCAGGTAAGAGCCCTGATCAGGTCTAATCCCCTCGTTTTATTTTCTTAGACTAATCACGTTCCAATAATGTGTCCCTCTGCCCTCCTCAACTTCTGCAGAACTTTCTTTTCTGACAAAAGGCAAACCCCAGTGACCCAGGGAGGGCCCTATCGGACAGGAATCCAGATGTACTTCGTATACTGAGAAGGGGAACCAGCATTGGCCCCTGGAAACTGGGGGAATGGTGGTGGTAGTGGTGGTGGTGGTGGTGGTGGTGGTGGTAGTAGTAGTAGTAGTGGTAGTGGTAGTGGTAGTGGTGGTAGTAGTAGTAGTAGTAGTAGTAGTAGTAGTAGTAGTAGTAGTAGTAGTAGTAGTAGTAGTAGAACAGCTAACATTGATATAGTATTCACCACAAACTGGGCACTGTGCTAAATGCTAAACAAATAATGTCTTATTTGGTCCTCACTACAACCCTGGAAGGGAAGTACTATTGTTATCCCCATTTTACAGTTAAAGAAACTGAGATAGAAGTGAAGTAACCTGCTCAAGGGAATCGTTTATGAGTGTCTGAGGCCAGATTCAAATGCAGATCTTTCTGGCTCCTGGCCTAGTGCTCTGTACAGTGGCACCCCCTAGCTACCTTGGGACTCTGCATTGAAAGAAGAAATGAGGAGGGTCCAAACTAGGGTAGAGACCGTGTGCACAGAAAAGAGGGTCCAGAGAAGGGTTTTTATGGAGGCAAAGTCAATGAGACTTGGCAACTGGATAATATGGAACCATTTATATAGAGTTGGGAAGGATCATAAAGGCCATCTTGGCTGCATCCTGCTCCCATTTTACAAATGAAGAAACTGAAGCCCAGGGAGGTCCAGTGACTTTTCCAGTTATAGCAATAGTAAGAAGCCACATCAGGATGTGAATCTAGGTCTCTTGACTCCATCCAAATCCAAACCTTTCTCCACGATACCGCATGCCTCCTCATAACACCAGATATAGGGGATATTTATCTGTCCCCAGGTGACATCTTCCTAGTAGAATGCAAGTTTCTTGAAGGCAGTGACTACTTTTTGTTCTTTTTTTGTCTGTGTCTATGTCAGTATCCCCAATGTGGGGAGCTCCATTGTGTCCCTCTCCTGAAACATGAGAGAGAAGAGTAGGTCAAGTGAATATAACATTTATTAACCTCCTGTTGTGTGCCAGGCACTGTCCTTGCTCACCGGGCAAACAACTTTTCAAGATGGATGGGAATCCCAGGCATTGAAGGGGACTGCAAAAAACTTCATACTGAAGGGGGCATTTTGATGGAAGACTTAGAGAAAGTCAGGACACAGCAAGTGATGAGGAAGGACATTTGTGGCATGGGGGCATAACCTATGAAAAAGCCTGGCAGAGGGAGATGGAGGATCAGCAAGAAAGCCAGTGTGCCTAGGTAGTAGAATGCTAAAAGGGTGAGGAGAATGGCAGGTGGGGCAGGATTTTGAACAGCAAATAGGAGGTAAAAAGGAAGAATTCATGGCGATTGATGTTTATTGAACCCAATGTATTCCTGCTTGTATGCAGTCTGAATTATTTATTTGCAGTAAGTAGTGCTCATTGCTCTGGACAGTGATCTATTCTGCAGGTAAAAAATTTAGGTATTAATTTTTATTTTAAAACTCTTACCTTACAACTTGGAATCAATACTAAACTAGCTAGGTGTACAGAGATGAGGCCACAACCCAGCCAATCACTTGCTTGTATTCTCTGTCATTAACCAAGTCTCAAAAATAAGCCCTTTTGGATTAATTACTTAAATATGTAGAGAACGAAGTAAAATTTATAAAAATAAAAGTCATTTTCCAGTTGATAAATGGTCAAAGGATATGAACTTGCAGTTTTCAAATGAAGAAATCAAAGGGGGCAGCTGGGTGGCTCAGTGGATTGAGAGTCAGGCCTAGAGACAGGAGGTCCTCAGTTCAAATCTGGCCTCAGACACTTCCCAGCTGTGTGACCCTAGGCAAGTCACTTAACCCCCATTGCATAGCCCTTACCACTCTTCTGCCTTGTAGCCAATACACAGTATTGACTCTTAAGACAGAAGGTAAGGGTTTAAAAAAAAAAGAAATCAAAGCTATCGATAATCACGAAAAAATGGTCTAAATCCCTTTTGATTAAAGAAATGCAAATTAAAACAACTCTGTGGTACCACCTCACACCTATTAGATTGGCCAATATAATAGAAAAGGAAAATGTTGGAGGGGATGTAGGAAAATTGGGATACTAATACAGTGTTGGTAGAGTTGCAATCTGATCCAGCTATTCTGGAAAGCAATTTGGAATGATGCTCTAAAACTGTGCATACCCTTTGACTCATCAATATCATTACTAAGTCTGTATCCCAAGAGATCAAAAGAGAGGAAGAGGGCCTATTGTACAAAAAAATCAATAGCAGCTCTTTTTCTGGTGGCAAAGAATTGGAAATTGAAGAGTTGTTCATCAATTGGGAAATGGCTGAACAAATTGTGGTATGCAATAGTGATGGAATACTATTGTGCTGTAAGGAATAATGAGCAGGATGATTTCAGAAAAATCTGCAGACTGAACTGATGCAAAGTGAAGTGAGCAGAACTAGAAGAACATTGCACACCGTAATAGCAATACTTTTCAATGAACAACTGTGAATGACCTAGTTATTCTCAGCAATTCAGTGATCCAAGACAATCCCAGAGACTCCTGATGAAAAATCCCACCTGTCCTCCAACAAAGAACTGCTAGAATCTGAATGCAGACTGAAACATACTATATTTCACTTACTTTCTTCTTTCTTTTTTCATTGAGATCTCTTCCACAAAATGACTAATATAAAAAAAAAATGTTTTACCTGATTGTAAAATGTGTATCAGATTGCCTTCTCAGGGAGGGGCAGAGGTAGGAAGGAGAGAATTTGGAACTCAAAACTTAAAAAAAAAGTTTTTAAAAATTGTTTTTATATGTAATATGGGGAAAATGTTAAATATATGTATACATATTTTTTAAATGGACCCTTTTGATTTTTGCTTTCCCTCAGAGAAAGCAACTGATGGATCCCTGCAGAATGAGGACTGGGCTCTCAACATGGAGATCTGTGACATCATTAATGAAACAGAAGAGGGGTAAGAGGTCTGGTACCCTGAACAATTTCAGGCCTGGCTGGGTTCCAGAATTCCCTTATTACTAAGAACCATAAAGTCTCCAGAGTCAGTCACACTTAGGAGAGCTGGACACTTCTGGAGAGGAGAAGGCCCTTCCCCTGGGGCCACAGCAGAGGGCACAGATGGACCAGCAGACTTAACATTGAAAACTCACCGTAGAAAAATTAGTCCTATCAGTAAGAATCCCTTGAGTGTCTATAGCAGGCCTTTCATCCATCCTCACTGATCCAAGCCCTCCTTACCTCCAGCCTTCAGTATCAACATCCCTTCCTGAATCCTCTCCTTTCCCTCCAGGCCATCTCTCACACCGCTCACTGGCGGCCAAGCTGACCTGCCCATCGCTCCTCCATATCATCCTCTCTGTGGCCTGCTCAAGGCCCAACTCCTTTGCCTGGAATTCAAGGTCTCAGTCATATCTGAAAGCACCTCATCTCTCCTCTTCTGACATCTTATTTTCATACATTAGGAACTTAAGCATAAACACTTCCACAGAACTTTGTACATGAAACTGGAAATCTCTCATATATAGCTTGGACTTTTAAAGTGTTGTACATACCAAAGTTACCCCAGGTTCACTGACTCAGTCTCCTTCAGAACTTCCATCTCATCTATCTTCTGTGTATTTTTATTTAAACTCTTTTATCTTCACATTTTAGAATCAATACTTTGTATCAGTTCCAAGGCAGAAGAACAGTAAAGGCTAGGCAATGGAGGTTATGTGACTTGCCCAGGTCACACAGCTAGTATCGGGACCTCTTGTCTCCAGGCCTAGCTCTCTGTACACTGAGCCACGTAGTACACCCAAATATCCTAATGTTTTTCTTCCTTTTTTTTTTCTTAATCTCTTACCTTAGAATCAATAGGGGGTGGGGAGAAAAGCCCTCCCTAAAAATAGCTTAATATAGTTGAGCAAAACCAATCCACATCCTGGCTTCATGGCTGAAAATGTATGTCTTACACCCTTGCCTCCTGCTCCAGCCTCATGTCCACACACTCAGATCACTTAACCTCTCTGGCTCACCTTCTTCATCAGCAAAAGGGGGTTGCGCTTGATGGCCTCTTCTAGCTTCAGAACTTAGAACTCATGATCTTCTCCAGGCCTCAGTTTCCTCATCTGCCAAATGGCCTCTAGGACCATCTCCAGATCTATGATCTGATACTCTTGTGACAGAGTTAAGCAGGCTACCAGCAAGTTGTATGTTCAGGGGCCCCAGCCCTGGTCCTGCTGCTTCCAGCTTCCCCTTCCTCACAAGGCTAATAGAAAGGAGTAAGTCAGAGAGTGTCCGGGTTCCCCAGGATTCCTCTTCTGTATTGGCAGCCAAGAAAGCTTCACAACCAAGGGTTCTCTTCTCAACCCATTCTCTGCTACAGCCTCACCCTCCTCATTTCCCACAGGCCCAAAGATGCAGTAAGAGCCCTGAAGAAGAGGATTGTGGGCAATAAGAACTTCCATGAGGTGATGCTGGCACTCACGGTGAGTGCCCGTCCCTTCCCACCCATCTTGTCCACATCCATGCCCATGTTCCCTCTCTGTCTCTGGTCAGAGGGAGGCAAGAAAGGAGAAAGGCCTGGGACCTGTGCTCCGAATGCTCCAGCCCTGGGTCCCCTTGGATCTGCAGCTTCCCCGAGAGGGCTCTGGAAACCAGAGACCAGAAGTCTTAGCCTATGTGAGAGCAAACACATTTGAGAGACATGGTTGGCCCCATCCACACTGGCTAACTGGCTCTGTCTGTGCAGTGTGTGGCTGGGGGGTGACTCTCAGGGACTCTGGGCCAGAGGAAGCTAGTTTTCCTCCGTGTTGTATCCAAAGGAAGGTACAAAGTCATAGGGAACATAGGGGAAACAGAGTGAGGGGGCATGGGCAGGGGAGGCAGGTTGAGCCTCACCTAATAGAGTTTTCTCTTCCCACCGCTGGAGTTTGAGGCTCTGGGGTTGTCATTTCTGTCCCACTTGGGTCAGCTCTGTCAAGGCTATGCTTAGAAAAGACTTGGGGGGGGGCTCCCTGATCTCTAACCAGACAGAGGCTGGGGGGTGGCCTTTCCCTGTGAAAGTGATCACCTACCTAAGGAGTGAGACCCTCTTTGCAGGGAGGGCCCTTCGCTACCTGGAATTCTCACCACTCCCCCTTGGACCCTTCAGGTCTTAGAAACCTGTGTTAAAAACTGTGGCCACCGCTTCCATGTCCTCGTGGCCAGCCAGGACTTCGTGGAGGGGGTCCTGGTGAGGACCATCTTGCCAAAGAACAACCCCCCCACCACCATCCACGACAAGGTTCTGACACTCATCCAGGTGAGGATGAGGGGATAGGGAAAGGCTACAGGAGGTCCAGGGAAGAACAGACGCTCCCAATGGGAAAAAAGGCCTCCAGAGAATGGAGAGTGGAGGCCAGAGGCTCTAAACCTGTACATTCTTAGGCCTGAGACTGGGAGACGGGACAAGGCCAGGATCCATAGCAATGCCATCTCTGCAAGAAAGTTCAGGAGACTAGGAGTCCTAGGAGTTGGAGACCTGGGTTCAAATCCTGCTGCTGACAGAAGAACTCTGGGCCAGTCATTTTGTTTCCCTTGGCCTCAGTTTCCTGTTTTGTAAAACAAGTGGGCTGGGCGCAGTGGCCTCTGAGCTCTACTCCAACTCCAGTTCACTGGGCTCCTGATCTCACCCTGCCCCTGGGGAGGGAGTCCCCGAGCCAGGCTCAAAGGTACAGGCTTCTCCCCAACTTCAGATAGAAGGGCCACATTCTGTGTCTGGACTGTTGGCCTCTTCAGCCTAGACGTCCTCATTGTCATCCTAGCTGGCCTTCCCATAAGCTCCTTAAGCTTACATAATTCCCATTTTGTCCTCACAACAACCCTGTGAGGTGCATGTGATCATTTTTCCTGTATCACAGATGAGGAGACTTGGGCCTACAGAGGGCAAAAGTGTGCTTCAGGGCACCAGAACTAGGGAGCAGTTGTGGGATTTGAACCCAGGCCCTGGGACCTTTCTACCAACACTCACTGCCCAGCACTGTGCTCTCAGGCAAGCCCACAACAGGCCTGGATTTCCTCGTCAGTAAAGTAGGAGGATTTGGAGCAGCCAGGGGGCCATGTAGCTGTAAGGCGCCCAGCCACTGTAGAAACGGGCGGAAGGCTGGGGGAGGGACGGCCAGCCTTGTGACTGACCGCTTCTGCCTTGTGTTCCCGTCGGCAGGCCTGGGCAGATGCCTTCCGAAGCTCGCCCGATCTGACGGGAGTTGTGGCTGTCTACGAAGATCTGAGGAGGAAGGGCCTGGAGTTTCCATGACAGACCTGGATATGCTGTCCCCCATCCACACGCCCCAGAGGGTAAGGAGGCTCCCCCTCAGCCAGGGCTGGCCCGGCTCCTTCCCTTATGTGGACCAAGCTGGGAAGACAGAGGAGAGCCGGGCCCACTGCCTCCTGCGACCTGGGCCGCCCCCGGCTCCTCTCTCTGACTCGGCTTTTGTCCCTAGTCTGTGTATGGCTCCGAGTCCCCACCAGGGCAGAATCCGGCACTAACCCAGTGCAGCCAGCGCACGAGCCCCCCGCAGCACAGCGAGCCCCTGCCAAACGTGCCGTCTGCCCCTGACGACGTGCCCGTGATGCCCACACCAGAGCAGGTAAGGAGCGGCCGGCTCTGGGGAGGGCCGTCTGGCACGGGGGCAATGATTTTCTATGGCAGAATCACCCTCAGCTGGTGGTGTCCCCCGACAGTCCCTCAGTTTCCCCCTCCTGAAAGAGTGAGCTGATAACATTCCGTCGTTCTGACCACGCGGAGCTTTCTGTGGCAGAGAACTTGCATTTCTCTGGCACAGAAGAGTCTAATTCTAAGTAATCCTAGGACACAAACTTGGTTCATTAGAAGCTGTTTCTTTGTGACTGGGTGCCAGACAGAGTCAGAGGTCCTGAGTTCAAGTCCTGCCTTTGACTCATGTCGCCTGTGAGACCCTGGGCTGATCCCTGAACCCACCAGTGCCCTGGGCAGCCCACTGAGACCAGAAGGTGCAGAGAAAAGGCCTTGGCAGGAGTTTCCTCAATCAGAAGTTCCCTGAACCAATGAAATCTCCGGTACAGACCAAAACAATCCAAGACCAGTGGTTAGTACAGCTGCGTGGCTGTGTGGCTCCGGTTCTGACCCTCTTACTCTGTGTCTCCGAGGCTACATCCTTAAAACAGGCAGGTGGGTCAGGACAGGCTTTGGATAATCATGTAGGCGTCTGAGAAATGGCACAGCCCAGCGGATAGAG